>NW_006408641.1:898072-899464 GCF_000296735.1 Chrysochloris asiatica
TGGAGAATAAGTTTCAGAGTCTCTTTTTTCATCCATTTTGGTCTTATTCTTCTTTTTTGTCTTCTTAATGACTTTATGCTTTCTTCTTGTATGATGTTCTTGATGTCATCCCACAACTCTTCCAGTCTTTGGTCTTTACTGTCTAGTGTATCAAATCTGTTCTTCAGATGATCTTTAAATTCAGGTGGGATACATTCAGGGTCATGTTTTGGCTCTGGTGGATTTGTTTCCATTTTCTTCAGCTTCAGTATGAATTTGCATAGAGTAATTGATGGTCTGTTCCACAGTCTGTCCCTGGCCTTGTTTTGGCTGATGATATGGAGCTTTTCCACCATCTCTTCCCAAAGATGTAGTGAATTTGATTTCTGTGTATCCCGTCTCCTGAGATCTATGTTTATAGTTGTCTCTTATGCTGTTCAAAAAAGGTATTTGAAAGGAACATATCATTGGTTTTTCAAAATTCTGTACTGTGATCTCCAGCATCATTTCTATTACTAAAGCCATTATTTTCCAACTACTGATCCTTCCTCTTTGTTTCCAAACTTTACATTCCAGTCACCAGTAATGATCAATACATCTTGATTGCTTGTTTGATCGATTTCAGATTGAAGAAGTTGGTAAAATTCATGCTCACTGGCTTTAGTGGTTGGTACATAAATTTTAATAGTAGTGGTATTAACTGGGCTTCCCTGTTGTAGTTATTGTTAAGTGCCTTCGAGTAGGTTCCGACCCTGTTGGCACATGGATATTATCCTATCACAGACAGTGTTGTACCACAGGACAGATTTTGATATGTGCTTTTTGATGATGAATGCAACACCATCTCTCTTTTTTTTTTTTTTTTTAAGTTTTTATTGTGAATTATGTGAGTTTATATAGGAAAACATCAGTTTTACATTCATCCTATTGTATTTCCTTTCACTGCAATGATGACAATCCCCTCCATGCATCATCAAATAACCAAAGGGTACACCCCACAGACCCCGTCCCCACCATCAGCACATAGTCCTTCTCCCTCCCTGAGTCCTGTGTCCCCAGCTGCTCCATTTGTCTACGTCATCATCTCTGTCTCCATCCCTCGTGTCACTACCTCTCTGGGTAGGGTCCCGCTCTCCGCCCTTTTCACCTGATGGTCCCAGGGACCTCTGCTCCTAGGCTGCAAAATCAATCACTCCCCTCCTTTTGTTAAAAAACATCTGCCTCTACATTTTCAACCCTCACAGTCAGTCCTGATGGCAATTATTGACTATTGTACAACAAGAGCCTTATCCCCATTTCCTTTCGCCAAACCAGTCCCAACAGATTGGAAATAATTTAGTGGAGATTCTACCTACCCTTGCCTAGTCTGGAACTAGTTTCCCTCTTGAAAGCTTGTAAACCAGTCACTTCTTG
>NW_006408641.1:920479-933663 GCF_000296735.1 Chrysochloris asiatica
TCCAATTCTGAAATTTTGTTATTAATCATCTGGACCTCTTTTTGCAAGTTTTGAATTGTTTCCAATGCTGTATCAATCTTGTTTGATTGCTCTTGTAGTACTTTCCTGACTTCTTCCTTGTTTTCCTCTACCCCTTTTTGGAGCATTTGAATTTGTTTCCATATCATTCTTTTGAATTCTTTTTCAGGCAAATCTAAAACCTGATCTTCCTCTTCTGGAAATCTTTTGTCTCCAGCTCATCTGTCTCAGTTACTCTTTTCTGTTTTGGGACATGTTTTGAGATCTTTTGTTGTGGGTTTTTGTTTTGTTTTGTTTTGTTTTGTTTTTGTCATTTCCAGTAGGTATGTGGGGTTTTAATGCTTAAATGGATGTTTGTTTCTGTTTTATTACGTTTACCTGATATCTCCCATTGGATATGATCAGAGATAAGCTTCCCTTTTCACATGTAATGCTTAGAAGCTGTTATTGGCTCTAAATGGACGAATACTATGGGGTATGCTTGTAGCCTGGCTATATGGCCATGATTGTTGTCTCTTCTTGGGTAACAAAGGGAGAAAAAGATCCCACCTCCAGGAAAAATGTGTCATCAAAAGGACCAAAAGCACAAGCAGTATAAAATTAGAGACAAAAACCACGACTTTGAAACAAAAATAAAACTGTGGCCAACTGGCCAGCACCATAGAAGCCTCCAGGAATGGGTGGGGGTGTCCACTTGCTCAGGCCCCTCCTCTAGTCACCACCGTAGAGATGTGCAGATAGATATTGAGAAGTAAATGGGAGAAAGATTTTCTACTATTTTTATCACTGAAGGTCAGTTAGGTATCTGCGTGTGCACAGCATAATTCTCGAAATAGTTGTGTCTTTTTTATGTTGGAGTTTTACAGATTGTTCATATGGTTTGTCTGTCAGGCCAGACCTGCTTTTTTCTTTGGGGATAGGCCAGAGTAATGGGTCCCACACAAGTTAACTTTAGGGCTGGGACCCAGAGGCACAAGTCATAAGCAGCCACCAAAGAATTTGCCCTTGGGACCAATGGGGCTCTTTTTCTCTGTGCCATTGGAAAACTGTGGGCACACTGCTGGACTTTTTTGGGAGTGCACGCCCACCCACCTGAAGGCATCTGGGCTGGGCAAAGAAGACCTGACAAGGAAGAGGAGGAAAAAATGTATAGAATCCCCCCACACCTAGTTTTGCAAATGTCACTGCACCACTTTTAGCACCGGTTCACTGTTCTGGTCTGGCTGTAGCACTGCCATCTGAACTCTGCCTGGGTGGTGTGGCTGCAGAGGGAGTCCAGTGTCTTAATTGATTCCAAAAATCACAGTATTTTCTTTATACTGTGATTTTTCCACCGGCGGGTGTGGGAAACTGATGCCTTGCACCTTATGCTAGATCCAGAGTTCTGGTGCTGTTCCATTAAAGCAGCTTCTCTGGGTTTTTAGCTCCTCCCCTATGGAGCCTGTCCTACCTGAGTCTGCTCTGCCACCACCAAACCCAGAAGTCTCCTTCCCTTAACCTCAACACCATTTCTCTTTAATTTGTCATTCCCTGCATAGTAAGTCATGTGATTGTCAGATTCAAAATGGTAATACCCATCCATTTCAGCTCATGAATGCCTAGGATATTGAAGTTTACGCATTCCATTACATTTTCAACAATTTCCAATTTTCTTAGATTCGTATATTCCATGTTCCAATTATTAATGGATATTTACAGCTGTTTCTATTCATTTTGAGATGTGCTTCATCAGCAAATGAAGGTCCCAAGGGCTTTACTCCATTCACATCATCACAGTCAACTCTACTTTGAGGAGTCACATTTTGAGTGCCTTCCATCCTGAGGGGCTCATTTTCTGGTACTATATCTGACAGTGTTTCTCTGCTATTCATAAGGATTTCAGTGACTAACTATTTAGAAGTAGTTTGTCTCTCCTTCTTCCTAGTCTGTCTTCATCTGGAAGCTCATCTGAAACCTGTCCACCATGGGTGACCCTGCTGGCATTTAAAATACCCATGGCATAGCTTCCAGAATCACAGCAACTCATAAGCCACCACACTATGACAAACTATGTAGGTTCATGCTAGGTAAGGGATACCTATGATACCAGCCCCCAATAAAAGCCTTGGGGACTGAGTCTCTAATGAGCCTCCCTGGTACATAGTGTGTCTGACATGTTATCATACATAACTCATAGTTGCAGGACTTAGCACATCTAGTGTAACTCCATTTGGAAAGAACTCTTGGAAGCTTGTGCCTGGTGTCTTCGGGACTTCACCCCATGCATCTTATTCCTTTGTCCAATTTGCTTTTACACTTTCACTGTAAAAAACCATATCCATGAGTATGTCAGTATGCTGAGTACTTTGAGTTCTATCAAATGAACAAAACTTAGTTGTGGTTTGGGGGGAACTCTGACACAACTGTATTACTGATTTTTTTCTAGAGTCTACTAAAGAACAGATACTAATTGATTGTCTACTATGTACCATACACTGTTCTGGGTACTGGAATAGTAGTTGCCAATAAGTTAATTACAACACATGGTGACTACACATGTGTCAGAACAGCACTGTCTTACATGGGGTTTTCAGTGATTGATTTTGTGGACGATCATGAGGCCTTTCCTCTGAAGTATCACTGAGTAGACTCAAACTCCAACCTTTTGGGGTGCAGCTAAATGCATAATCATTTGCCTTATTCAGGAATCACACAGGGAATATGACAGTGCTCAAAACAAAAGAAGGCCCTAGCCAAAACTAACAACATGTGATAAGTAACCTTCATAGAATGCTGAAATGTCCTGACTTTTTTTATTTGGGCTTAAAGAGTCTATTTTAACAATCTACAAATTATAATCAAATTTGCAGACAAACTAACAAAATAATTCCTAAAACACTACTTCCCTGGTTGCATGTATAGACACAGCTTGCCACTTACAGTAGCATACTAAATTCCTCATTCTCCATCCCTTTGGTGCCTATTCATTATGACAAAACTATGTAATTTTGCCTGGATTGTTCTGTAATTACTGTCCAGTGGTGTAAGCAGATGTGTTTTATCTTTCCAATATGATTGTAAGTAAACTGAGAGCAAATCCCCCATCGAACTCACTGCAAGGGTTCCAACTCATAACAACCCTGTAAGTCAGAGTAGAACTGCCCCATAGGGATTCCAAGGCTATATTTCTTAATGGAAGCAGACTGCCACATCTTTCTTTCCCCTGTGGAATCAGAGGTGGTTTCAAACTGCCAACATTTAGGTTAGCAGCACAGTACTTTAACCACTGTACCACTAGGGTTCTTTAAAATATCAGATCCTTTTTGTCTTTTATTTTTATTCTGATGGTGCTCAGTCTCTTATCCTGAAAACAAAGTATGCTTTTAAAACATCTATTATTTTTATTTCTGATTCACTGAAAACATTGCCACATTTCTGCCTGGGAGCTTCACTGCTTATCTCGTAGCCATACCAAGTTAAGATGAAATTTTCTAAAAGCATCATCACTGAAGGATAGCAGCTTCACCTGGTATTGGTTCTTGATTAATCAACCACATACAATTCCAGTATTTGTCCAGTTGTGACAGTGGACCAGCGCTGGGGCTCCCACCAATCCATACATCTGCATCCACACATGATTCTCAGTGCTCATCACTTCCACGGCACAGCCATGATGAGGAATCACAACCATGTGGCTCAAATGAAAGTAAGGCAAAGTTCAAAGGCATAACCACTCACAGGCAAAGAAAGGCCTTCAAACTGAGAGGTTCCCGTATAGTGAGTGTTCAGTTTCATTGTTGTGTATTTTTATCCCTTTTGACCCCAATATTGTAATGCTGAGTTAATGATAGGGACATTTAGGAAATAATAGAGTAGAGCAGGATTTTAAAGTTTACTCATTTAACAAAATGGTATGAAAAGCATTCTACACCGAAATTAATGGGAAATTATATTTTTGTGAATAATAGGATAATCTATTTTTCCACTAAAGTAATCAACACAAACAAAAGATTATGATTTCAGGTGCCACCTTTATTTTTCAGTAATTCCATGCCATTGGATAAGAAGCAAGATTAGTAAATTTTAGAATAAGACTAATAGATCAATCAGTGTTTTAATGAGCTACATTTATAAATACTTTCTAAGTCCTAAGTCAAAATTACAGTTTTTAATTACCTTTTTATTGGCTTCATTAAACATTGTTTGGCCTCAGAGTAATGAACTGGATTTATAGTATGTCAAGGAATTTTAGTGTCAATTTTAAATCCTCTGTCATTATTAATTATCTGAAGTGTATTGCTGTTGGTGTTGTTGTTATGTGCTATTGAGTCACTTCTGTCTCATAGCAACGCTGTATAGGGTGCTTGAGGAGTAGCTGGTGAATTCGAACTGCTGACCTCACAATTCAGACTGACAGTGTGGACCATTGCATTATCCCACATATTTTTTCTTTTTTTGTGGTACTCTCACAATACTTTATACTACCCAGCTGCTTAACATTTACTTGCCTCTAGTTCGAAATTACCAGCTGCTCCGTGGGAGAAAGATGAGGCTTTCTACTCCTGTAAAGATTTACATCCTAGGAAACCCTGTACAGGGTCGCTATGGGTCGGAACCGACTCGACGGCACATAACAACAACAACAACAACAACAATGTGTATGGACTATTGTTCATTTATTTTTCATATTTTATACTGATGTTTAGGCATTTCTTAGAAATGGAACCCACAAATGTTAGAATATAATATTTTCTTCTTTTTGGTACCTTACGAAAGCCTTTGCATTTAGGATGAACATTCAAATTCACTGGATTTTTATGAGGACAAACACAAATGACCTTGAAGTAATTAGCTGTCCTTTGTTGTTGTTGTCAGGTGCCATCGAGTCGGAACCGACTCATAGCAACCCCATGCACAGTAGAATGAAACAATGTCCGATCCTGGGCCAACCTCACTACCGCTGCCACACTTGAGTCCATCAATGATGCCACCTGGCCAATCCATCTCGTTGGGTGTCTTCCTCTTTTTTTCTGACCCTCCACCCTACCCAGCATGACATCCCTCTCATTGTTAATATAAGCATAGATCACTGTTCTACATTTGAGAACGTGTTATTGTATGCCCACTACAGACATTTTCTATATATACTTCAAAATCACAATGAGTATTTTTCCCTCTTAATAAACATGAATGGCAATTTCCTGTGTACAAGTGATCTAGTTTGGTATAACTATTTGAAAACAACCAGTAGATCCATTTTGGAAGAAGTGCAGCCAGAGTGCTCCTTGGAGACCAAGATGACCAAATTTCATCTCTCATACTTCGGACATATTGTCAGGAATGACCAGTCACTGGAGAAGGATATCATATTTGGTAAGGTGGAGGTTTAGAGAAAAAGAGGAAGACCCTCAACGAGATGGATTAGCAAAGTGGCAGCATCGATGGACTCAAGCGTAGTCACAGTAGTGAGGTTGGTCCAGGATAGGGCAGTGTTTCGTTCTGCTATGCATAAGGTCACTATGAGTCGGTACTGGCTGGATGGCACCTTACAACAACAACAACATTTGTAATCCAGTAATTCAGCTTTTCTGACGTGAGTTGTAATGCTTTGACCAACTAAAAGCAATGCCTTTGACTGTGTAACTGATGGACCAGAATCTCTTGCAGGCTACTACTATGTATAAGTTAACAACATTTGGCTATAAGCCATGATGGAGTCAGAAAACGGCAAAGGCTTATCTGGTTTGATCATAGAACACTGTTCAAAGAAATGCATAGCTAACAAATCCAGATACCTTAAAGGATAAAACAAAACCATAAGCCCAAAGTAAGTCAAGATTAGTTTTCCATGACCCTTAGCATATCGAGAACACCAAACTGACAGAAGACCCCAGAGCTTCCCCAGTTCCTTAATTAATTGTAGCTTTCATGCATAATTCCAGGGATTCAGCAGCCTGTAGCTTTTTCCAGAGGCACCAAAGGCATGAGAGTGGTTTCTTAGTTTTGACATATACATCCTGGGGTAATATCGGAAATAATTGAGTGGAGAGTTTATGGAAACACTATACTATTTTTACAACTCTTAGGAAAATCTAAACTCATTCCAAAATAGAAAGTTCATTGAAGAAGAAGAAGAGAGAGAAGGTAGGGGAAGCAAAGAGAAAAAGAAAGAAACAGAAGAATTAGTCCTGTAACAAATGTGCCTGCCACCTAGTACATTATACAAGGGGAAAATAAATGATTTTGTTTATTCTCTTTCTTCTTACACACTTTGGGTATGAGCTCTTAGACACAAACGATTGCACTTCCACCAAGGTCAATATCAAGTTCAACATAACTGGAAGTCAGGATTGTAACTACCATTGTGAGAAAGTTAATAGTGACTTGATTGGGTATGAGGAGACTATGGGATTTCTGTTATTTGATCAGGTATGCTCACTACATGCAAGTTCATCTAGCTGAATGCTTGAAATTTGTTCACATTCCTGTATGTATGATGTACCTCAATTTTTTTAAAATGTATATTAAAAAATATGTTGTACAAGGAAAAATATGGAGGTAGCTTGTGAATAAAAACCATTGCACACTTAGAGCTGATTCTCCTGTGAGAAATATCTATCAGGTAGCTTTATGATAAATTGGAAAAAAGAAGAAGAAAAAGGTGGAAGGAGGAGTGAATGAAGAGTTAGCAAATGAGCAGGTTTTCATTTGAAATTTAAATTGGCAGCTGGTACTATTTAAATCATTCTCCATTTAATATCATTTGAATGGGATCGATGATAGTCTTGCATTTTTGAGAAAGCAACACAAAACCTCGAAGATGAGGGCTGTACGAATCTCTGTTAATTTACCCAGCCTAATTTGCCACACTTCCCTCCATTATTCTTAGAAGAACATGAGGTACAGGTATTTCAGTTCATTATTTCTTTCCAGAAGAATGTGTAAATTAAGTAAGCACATGAATACAAACCACATGGTATGTGGCTATAAATAATTAGAAGAAATTATTGCAATAGGGCAAAAGCAAAACCTTGAAATTGTGATAGATTAAAAGGGAAATATCTATAATGTACAAATAAAACTCACCTTAAAAGAAAATAATTAATAATAAAGCCATTGTACTAAAAAGATTAATTAGTTAGGGATGATATGCAGAAATTAAATTTTAATTAACATCAGAACTATGAAAATTGCTTTTTACAGATCCAAGAGAATGTACTTTATTCACCATAACACTAAGTTTGTACACTTGTTTCAATTGACATTCTGAATATATGCATCTTAAAAATATAGATACTTCATGTACAAAACATTTAAAATAGATTATAAAATAAGCAGAGAAAAAGAAGATGAATTCAAAAGAATCTATGAACAAGACTTTCTGAGGTTCATAAGAAAATACGTGCAGTGTCTTAAAAACATCCAAGATATTGTATCATCTCACATGCTAGGAAATGGAACTAACAGCTATTCTTTCAGAGAAAATAGACATTTTGCCTATATTATTACATTTGATTTTCCAGACATTGAAAATGATATGCTATTATTCTACCTGTATATACAAAATAAGTAAAGTGTGAAGTAGTAGCTAAGGGTTGTTGTGAAGTGCCGTTGAGTCGATTCCGACACACAGCAACCCTGTATAGGGTTTCCGAGGAGCAGCTGGTGAGTTTGAACCGCCGACTTTACAGTTCAAGTCAACCTGGCAGTCCCGCGCAGTAATTCATAGCTGTACATCAGTAATTTAAGGCAAGGCAAGAACACTACAGAAGCAGTCAAGATTTGAATTGTGGATCCTGACGCTCCTGCTCCTGGTACAACACTTTGTCAACACCTCAGTTTTATTTAGTTATCACCGAAAATATATTAGAACATTTTCAGGAGGAATTTTGGTACTTAGTTAGGGCATGATGAAGAAAAGGTGGAAGTTTCAAAATTGCATCCTTTTTCTGAAGGGTCCAGAAGATAAGGAAAACAGACAAATGATGAGTGACACTAGAGGGCGCAATTGATCCTAAAAGAGTGGGCAGCTGCTCTCTGCCTTATTGGGACCCCCAAATGTCTCCTTCTCAGGCAGCAGATGGTGAAAAGAGACACAGACTCTGGAACCAACTTGTTTGGCTTTGAAGTCTGCCTTTATGCAACTAATTGTATGATTTTGTATATAAACGCTCTCTACTTCAGTTTGTTGTTTTTAAAACTGGGTAAGATAATGTCTTCGTGGGGGTGGGTAATTGTGAATGTTAAATATACTTGAATATATAAAGAACTGAGTACACATAGAACACTGAATTCCCTAGGCATTCACAGGTTCGTTCCCTTCTCGTTTTATATCCTTACTCCTGAATAGAATGAAGGAAATGAACAGCAAGTTTATTTGTTCTGTCAAGGACATGCCTGTGAGGAGGTTTGGTACAGCACTATAAGATAAACACTTGACCATAAGGTTGGTTTAAACTGCAAGGTCAGTGGTTCAAGCTCACCAGCCGCTCTTCAGAAATCCAATAAAGGGTGGACGGCATTGAACAACAACAACAGCATGACATACCACATGAAGAGAATTTTTTTAACCCAGCCAATTGTTTAGCATCACGTGGATTGAACATAGAGACAATGGTGTTATTCTTTTTTTCAGTGTCCAGATCCCTGGGTTCTTGCACAAGAAGCTATTGTTGCTTAAGTACCAAAGAAATAATTCATATTGGGTTTGTTGTCCTAGATATTTGTTCATAATGATCCCGTTTGCCAGTTTTGAATTTCCACTTTGCTTTGAGCACAGAAATCCTAGGAAATGTCTCTAGATGTCTACAGTTCACTCAATTTCCCTAATTCTAGGTATTAATATGCTGTTAGACACAGAAGAGTAAATAAGTTCAATAATCAGTTCAGCGTTACTCACTTCTCATTTAAGGTGTCAGCCTGGAGAAGACAAATATTTTATGTAAATTCAACAAGAAGTAAAGGAATATAAATTATCTAGTAACCAAAATCTTATATACATACGCTGAGAATATAATCAGGTACAAGGCACCAGGGAGGGTTTTTTCACAGTTGTGCATAATTTAAAAGGAAAGGGCAAGTATAAATATAGGTAATAGAGATGAAGGTATTTAAACTTTTAAAATATTTAAATGTAGTTTGATTACATCCCCGAACAACTTTCCCTACCCTGTTGACTGGTTAACTAAATATAGCCCTGTATTCTGGTGGATCAGAGAGTTATCAATTCAGTAGATAATTAGCCTCTTGTATTAGAAATAAAACCTATAAATATCATCTCATTAGTAGGATTGCATCCTATTATCTATTATCATAATCTAGAATCATCCCTAGAAGATTTAGAAATCTAATGGCCAAGCATGGAATCATCAAGACTGTGTTTCCAGGATGTTGCGTGACCTGGATCAATTATGAGATATGATTACTTCTGGCCTCTGAAGAGAAATAATTGAAATGAAAAATTCTTGGAATTGGAACGTTTGCTGGTTGCCTCCTTATGACTTTGTTTTATGTACTGAGTTCTCTAGGCACTCAGAAGTTCGTTCCCTCCTCATTTTATATCCTTTTTCTTCAATAGAATGAAGGGAATGGGCAGCAAGGAACTGAGGTTAGTTGCTAACCTTGCACATGAAACCATTATGTTCTCACTAAGGAGATAATGATGGGTATTTGATTCTTAGTTCTTTTCTCCAGAGTGACTATAATTTTATCAAAGGCAAATGGGAATAAGACCATAATCCAATTATTCTAGGCATCATCAATCGATGGCACTAAAAGTGGTCACATTAACACACAAATGTCCAAAGTATGATCTCTTTTACCCCCTGAGGAACTTAACATTTTCCCCAGTTCTTTCCCGGAATCCTCATGAAAATATCCAATCGACTATTTTTCATGAGTCCTCAAGGATATGTCCAATCAACTACTTTTCAAGAGCATCACTGTTGTAAGGCTGAATGTTCTACTACTCTCTCCTTTGGACTCAGATGTCGTGAAGGATTTAATTTTAGAAAATAATAGTGACACAGTCAGGTTTAAAGCACATAAACTCATTTCGTTTATTGCAAGTAGTCATGGAAAGGTATGTAAGATCTCACAGTGTTGCAATGAATTCAGTGTTTAGAGTACACATCTTTAAACTTCAGACTTTCATCTTTAACAAAAGGTCTCAGGAGGGAGGTTTGACCACAGATGAAACTCCAGAGGTTGCTAATAGCTTAAATCTGAGGTTGGGGGCAGCAGGCAGAGTCTCAGTACATTCTCAGAGGTTAGAGAGAGTAAGAGACTAGAGAAAGAGCTTTCTCTCTGTCTTCTTTTAGTGAGTTAGCAGAAATTCAGGGTTTGGCTGTGAAGTTCTCTCCTTACTTGGCATGATAAAAGCTGGTGCAAAGTCAAGATTAGTATGTGATGGCCTCTCCCAAGGGTTAGAGACTAGACAAATGTTTCTTTTTGTTGAAGGCAGAGCTTAGTGAGGCTGTTTAGACTAATGTTTCAAGGTTACGTTATGTTTTCTTTTGTCACAGCATGTTAACTCAAAGTGAACTTCATGGTGGCTTACATTCTGCATATACTTCATATGCTTCTATATCTAAGTTCAGAAACTTTCCTTTGACTTAGGAATTTCCATTAACTTACAGTTAATGTTAGAGAGCCTCACAAAGGTAGACATGTTTCAACACCTGCATTCATGCTATTAGTGTTTATACCATTGAGAGCATAATAGTAACTTATGGGATTTGAGAACATCATATACACATGCAGAACAGGGCACCAACATAGATGTATGAACTTTGGGCAATGGAGATCAGACTTGGGAAATTCCTCATCCAAAATAGATTGTTCTTAGTTTGCTGTCCTCTGAAGTAGGTGTGTGGTCCAGACATACACAAAATTAACTAAATGAATCCTTTAGCCATTGTTCTAGCTCTTTTCCCATGCATCAGTCACAACTGGATAAACTATGCCACCCTAAATCACATTGGCTTAACAAAAACAAAAAAAAGTTTATATTTTTCTCCTACAAGTTTCCTATCATAGGCTAGCAAGGGAGCACTACTTACTCTGACTATAGGCACTCAGAGCCCAAAGAAGATGAATTACACCCCCTATCTCATAGTTTGTTATTTCCTATGCCAGTGAGAAAGGACAGTTGAAAGAACAATTAACTTTTTGACCCGAAACTATCCTATGTCACTTTCTTTATAACTTACTGGCCATAACTATCACATGACCCCATTCAGGGAAGAGTTCTTCCAGGAAGTGTAAACCTACCAAATACTCCAAAGGAGAGAGAACTGGAGATAATTGGTGAACAATATCATCAATTTGCAAAAGGCCTCAAAATCAGGCTGAAAGCAGACTATTGAAAGCCTGCTTCCTGTATGGTTCTTCACTATTCCCTGCCCCGTTCCCAAACCTAAACTCAGGTACCTCTATGTCAGGTTATTCCTTATGCAGGAAACAAAATCATCTACCCACCTTCAGAAATCAATTCATGCCAAAAGATATCTTTGCTCTTTAGGTTCACAAGCAGTCATCTGATTTTGACTCAACTAACTAGTAGACTGTATTATAACATATTCTTATATCTAACAGATTTTAGATTATAAGCTACTTTAAAGATAATTTTACTTTCATAGAAAATATGATCAAAATGTCCAGGCCTAATTATTTTTCCTTTCTTAGTATTTTAATTATTTCTTTTAAAAAAAATGGAGCAAGTTGAATTCTACTCTAGAAGTGGCAAAGAATGTTTTCTGATTTAATTATATTGTCGTTTTGTCAAAATAATTGAAAATAATGAGTTTAAATTTGATTAGAACATTCTGTCCTTAAATCATTAATGAATTACACTGAAGGCATTAATTTTGCTTGATAACTTGAGTAAGTGGCCACCAGATTTTTAATTTTACACATTTCCTAATCTAAAAAGCACTGTAAGACTAAAAACATTTTTAATAAACTAAAAGCTAGTTAGTAATATGATGTGCATCATAATCCCAATTAATCACATTGTCATCCAACCATTTATTTAAGTTAAAAGTGTTTACAATTATACGATAGTTCTCTGTTTTTCTTTTTAAAACTCTCCCATCTCAGTATAACCCATCTGGGAATCTTATCAACTCTTCTTTCAAAATACATGAAAACAACTACCACTCATCATTCCCATAGCTAGTCTAAGTCCCCTTAATCATTCTCAAGAAGTGCAGAAACCATCTTTTATTTTATTTCCCTCCTTTCATTCTTGCTTACTACAGTCGTTCTTCATGCAGCAACCAACATGATCTCTTAAAAAACATTTTAAATTAAGTAACATGATTACATAATGCACAAAAACTACAAAAAGCATAAATGTATGAGGGTGCTTCTGAAATTTTCTGGAAAAATTGAATTAAAAGATGATGGAATTTTCCACCAGCTGTTTGACCCTAGCCAATTATTGCATGGTCCGCACTCATGTCGCTATCGTTGACCTCAGGAAATAGAACATTATCAGAACCCCAGAAAGCCGCTTTTGTACCCCTCCCTGATGATAGTCATTTATTTCTCTCTTACATTTAATTGTCATCTTGAATTTTATAGTATCTGCTTCCTTGTTTTTGCTTATATATGCCTTATCTTAGTTACCTAGTGCTGCTGTTCAGAAATACAAGTGGGAGGCTATAACAAACAGAAACTTATTTTCACACAATTTAGGGGGCTAGAAGTCTGAATTCAGAATTCTGGCTACAGTGGTATGCTTTTTTTTTCTATCCACTCCAGTGGAAGGTCTTTGTCTCTTCAGTTTCTACTTCCTAGTTCAATGGACTATTGGGTTAGTCTTTGTATTTATCTTACTCCATTTCTGTTAGCTCTCTTGCTTGTTTAACCTTTTGTATCTCAAAAGAGATGGATTCAAGATACACCATAAACTAATCTCATTTATTAACATAACAAAGACAATCCATTCCACAATGGGATTATAACAACAGGCATTGCTGTTGTTATTAGGAGCCTTCAAGTCAGTTCTGACTCATAGGGACCCTATGCACAGCCCTTCTTAATTCTAGGTAAATGCTGACCTTTTGGATTTGAATGGCTGATCCTTCAATTATGTGCATACCTACGGGTGTTATCCCCTCATAAACCTTTTTATTGCTTGGCTGAAAACTGAGATACCAGGGTAAGTTCAGTTCCAGAACTGA
>NW_006408641.1:934198-937404 GCF_000296735.1 Chrysochloris asiatica
TGACCTTAAGGTTCGCAGCCCGATTCGTAACCACTACGCTACCAGAGACCTTCTAAAATGATCCCCTTCAGAGCAGTCATTAATGGTAGCCAGGCCTCATCTAGTTATTCTGGTTTCTGGATTGTAGAGACTGATGATCACGTGATTAGTCCAATAGACTAATGGTTTCCAAATGCCTTCAATTTCCATCACTCTTCTTACCTCTGGATAGGGAGAGACCAGTATTTGCACCTTTGATGGCTGCTAATGAGTTTTTAATATCCTGGTGGCTGCTCACAAAAATAAGATGTGGACCATTCTCTATGTTGTACCAATTGACCATGGTGTCCCCAAAGAGTATGGTCCTGAGTCCCCAGACCCAGCAACTCATTCTCTCAAGGTGTCTGGTAATAGTTACGAAAGTTTTCAGAATACATTATTTCAGTCTATGTATAGTTCCATGTATCTACCCATGGTGG
Source organism: Chrysochloris asiatica (assembly GCF_000296735.1). Classification (NCBI taxonomy): domain Eukaryota; kingdom Metazoa; phylum Chordata; class Mammalia; order Afrosoricida; family Chrysochloridae; genus Chrysochloris; species Chrysochloris asiatica. Next base: position 934,657 of record NW_006408641.1, read on the forward strand.
TGGTGGTGGTGGTGGTGGTGGTGTGCCGTGTAGTGTAGTCGGTTCCAACTCATGGTGACCCTGCGTAGGGTTTCTGAGGCTGTAAATCTTTACGGGAGCAGAAAGCCTCATTATCCTTCTAAGGGACTGTTGGTAGTTTCAAATTGCTGACCTTGAGGTTAGCAGCAAGACTCATAACCGTTGCGCGACCAGATCTCCTCGTATCACTGTTATTGCAGGATTGTGTCCCTTTACCTCTTGAACTCCTCCCTATGTCTCCCCCTGCCTTCATCATTCATCATTCTTCTACCATCGTCCTCTTGTTGTATATCGCTTTCTCTGTCAACTAAGTTAACACATGTCTACATTCTCTTCCCTCCCACTCTGGGTAACCATTAAAAAAAAAAAAAAAATGTTTATTTTAGCATGAAAAACTTTTCTTGATTTTTTTACTACAGAGGTTTCATACAATATTTGTCTTTTTATGATCAAATAATTTAGCTCAACTTAATGTCCCCCAGATTTATCCAAGTGTTTTGATGATTTTTCATTGTTGCTCAAGGCTGTGTAATATTCCATTGTGTGTATATGCCAAAACTTATTTATCTCTTATTTCAGTGATGGGCACTTAGGCTGTCTCCATTTTTGTTGTTGTTGTTGTTACTGTGAATATTGTTGAAATGAACAGGATTGTACACATACATATTCATGTCACAGCTCTTATTTCTCTAGGATATAAATCAAGTAGGGGAATTGCTGGATCATAGAGTATTTCTGTTTCCAACTTTTGAGGAAGTGACATATCATTTTCCACAATGGCTGCACCATTTTACAGAGCCACCAGCCATATAGAAGTTTTCCAGTCTTTTCACAGCAGCTGATATTTCTGATTTTTGTTTTTTAACTTTGCTGTTAATACTGGGGTGAGATAATATTTCATTTTTATTTGTATATCTAATGGTAACTGATCACAAACATTTCTTCATATGTTTATTGCCTGTCTGTCTGAATGCCTTCTCAGGCAAAGTGTCTGTTGATGTCCTTTGCCCATTGATTAATTTGATTATTTGACTGTTTCTTCTTGAAATGTTGACGTTTTCTATAAACTTTGATTAGTTTCTTGTCTGATATGTCATTGTCAAAAAATGTTTCCCAATCTGTTAACTTTTTGCTCTTTTGGTGAAATCTTTTAAAGCACATTGTTTTTGTTGTTAGGTGCCACTGAGTTGGTTTCAACTCAGCGAACCTATGTACAGCAGAACCAAACACTGCCCAGTCCTGCATCATTCTCCTTGTAGCAGCCAGTGTGTCCGTCAATATCACTGGGGGTTTTCCTCTTGTTTGCTGACCCTCCCATTTACCAAGAATGATTGGTTTCTCCTGATAACATGCTTGAAGTATGAGAGACAAAATCTCGCCATCCTGGCTTCCAAGGAGCTTTCTGACTGCACTTCTAAAACCAATCTTTTTTTTTTTTTTCTTTTGGCAGTCTTTGGTACTTTTAATCTTCTTTTCTAATGCTATAATTCAAATACATCCATTTTTCTCCAGTCTTGGTCTTCCTTATTTATTACCCCAAATTCACATATATGTGAATCAATTAAAAATACTGGCTGGCTCAGGTGGACCTTAGTTATCAAACTGATTGATGTATTTGCTCTTTAAGACATTAAAGAGGTATTTTATACCTGATTTGCCTAATAAAATATGTCATTTGATTCCTTGACTGCAGATTGAATGACAACTTTTCTCACTTTATATCATATTGTTATTTATCTGTTCAGTTGTAAATTTTGTTTTATTTACATTGAGGTGTAATTCACACTTACAGCTGTGGTCTTTTATCTTCATCAGTAAGTATTTTAAGTCCTCTTCACTTCAGAAAGCAGGGTTGTTATCACTGCATAGCAAAGTGTGTTAATGATCTTTCCTCCAATCCAAATGCCACATTCTTCTTCATTTAATCCAGTTTCTAAAATTATGTGCTCAGCACACAGATTGAATAAGTATGGGAAAAGGATACAACCCTGGCACACACCTTTCCTGATGTTAAACCATTCAGTATCTCCTTGTTTCATTCTAACAATTGCCTCTTGGTCTATGTACAGGTCCCTCATGAGCACAATTAAGTGTTCTGGAATACTTATTCCCTGCAGTGTTGTCCATAACTTGTCATGATTCACACAATCAAAACCTCTTGTATAGTCAATAAAGCAAGTAAGCATCTTCATGGTATTCTCTGCTTTCAGCCAAGATCTATCGCTGTCAGCAATGATAACCTCCTTCCAAGTCCTCTTCTGCATCTGGCTTGAAATTTCTGACAGCTCCCTGTCAAAGTACTTCTACAATCATTTTTAAATTCTCTTTAGCAAAATTTTACTGACATGTGATAGTAATGATATTATTAGATGGCTTCTGCATTCCATTGAGTGACCTCTCTTTGGAATGGGCACAAAAATGAATCTCTTCTAGTTACTTGGCCAGTTAACTGTCTTCCAAATATTGGCCACAGATAAGTGAGCACCTGTTTATCTATGCATCAGTTTGTTGAAACATTTCACTTTGTATTCCACGAATTCCTGGAGCCTTGAATTTTACCAGTGTTTCCATGCAGCTTGTATTTCTTCCTTCAGCATTGTCAATTCTTGGCAGTATGCTACCTTTTGAAATGGTTAAACAATGGCCATTTCTTTTAGGGACAAGGACTGCATAATCCTTCCATCCTCTTTTGATACTTTCTAAATTATTCAATATTTTACCCATGGAGTC
>NW_006408641.1:938947-942156 GCF_000296735.1 Chrysochloris asiatica
ACTTTTTAAAATTTTCTTCAGCTTCATCCTGAATTTCTATACGAGTAATTGATGATCTGTTCCACAGTCTTCCTCTGGCTTTGTTTTGTATCCTGATATGAAACTTTTCCACCATCTCTTTCCACAGATACAGTCAGTTTGATTTTTGTGTATTCCAACTGGTAAGATCCATGTGTAGAGTCATCTTTTATGTTGTTTAAAAAAGGTATTAGCAATTAAGAAGTCGTTGGTCTTGTAAAATTCTGTCATGTGATCTGCAGTATCATTTCTATCACTAAAGCCATGTTTTCCAACCACAGATCCTTCCTCTTTGCTGCCAATCTTTGCATTCCAATTGCCAATAATTATCAATACATCTTGCTTGCATGTTTTATCAATTTCAGACTGAAGAAGTTTATATAATTCTTCAATTTCATCACTAACAGCATTAGTGGTGAGTCCATAAATTTAAAAATAATGGTATTAGCTGGTCTTCTTTGTAGGTGTATGGATATTATCCTATCACAGACAGTGTTGCACTTCATGACTGACCTTGATATAACCTTTTTGATGATGAATACAACCCCATTACTCTTCAGTTTGTCAATCACAACATAGGAAACATGTGATTATCAGATTCAAAATGGCCAATACCAGTCCATTTCAGCTCACAAATGCCTAGGAAATCAATATTCATGCATTCCATTTCATTTTTGACATTTTCCTAGATTCATACTTCCTACATTCCATGGTGTGATTATTAATGGATGTTTACAGCTGTTTCTCATCATTTTGAGTTGTGATCAGCAAATGAAGGCTCCAAGGGATTTACTCTATTCAAGTCATCATGGCCAACTCTACTTTGAGCAGGCAGCTCTTCTCCAGTGGCATTTTGAGTGTCTTCCAGCCTGAGGGTCTCATCTTCCTATAGTATAATCTGACAATACTCTGGTGCATGTGATCATCTTTCAATATTCAATAACCTAGTGCTGACAGGTTCCACTGCTATTCATAAAGTTTTCAGTGACTAAATATTCAGAAATAGTCTGTCTCTCCTTCTTCCTAGTTTGTCTTCATCTGGAACCTCATCTGAAATCTGTCCATGATGGGTGACACTGCTGATATTTAAAATAACCATATCACAACTTCCAGATTCACAGCAATACACAAGCCACCACCATATGACAAACTGATACACGAGTGGTAGAAAGTGACAATAAACAGCTGTAAAGTTTGTTGTTGTTGTTAGGTGCCATCAAGTTAGGACTGACTCATAGCAACCCTATGTACAACAGAAGGAAACACTGCCTTGTCCTGGGCCAACCTCACAACCGTTGCTACGTGTGACCCCATCACTGCTGCCACTGTGCCAGTCCATCTCACTGATGGTCTTCCTCTTTTTCTTTGAACCTCAACTTTACCAAACATGATATCCTTCTCCAATAAATGGTTCCTTCTGACAATATTTCTAAAATATGAGAGATGAATTCTAGCCATACTGGCTTCCAAGGAACACTCTGGCTGTCCTTCTTCCAGGATAGCCTATTTGGAAGATCTGTTTGTTCTTTTGGCAGTGCCTGGTATTTTAAGTATTCTCCAACACCATAACTCAAATGCATCAATTCTTCTATGGCCTTCCTTATTCACTGTCCAACTTTCGCATGCATGAGGTCATTGAAAATTCCATGGTTTGGGTCAGGCACACCTTAGTCCTTAAATGGATAGCCTTGCTCTTAAACACTTTAAAGGTGTCTTGTACATCAGATTTGTCTAATGCAGCTTTATTGACTGCTGCTTCCATATGTATTGATGGTGGAACCAAGTAAAATGAAGTCTTTGACAACTTCAATATTTTCTCCTTTTTTATGCATGTTGTTTATTGATCAAGTGGTGAGGATTTATGTTTTCTTTATATTGAGATGCAACCCATATTGAAGGCTATGGTCTTTCATTTTCATCCGAAAGTATTTTAAGTTCTCCTTGCTTTCAGGAAGCAAGGTTGTATCATCTGCATATCGCAGGTTGTTAATGAGTCTTCTTCCAATCCTGATGTCACATTTTTCTTCATATAATCCAGCTTCTCAGATTATTTGCTCCACATACAGACTGAACGAGTATGGTGAAAGAATAAAACTCTGGAACACACCCTTCCTAATTTTAAACCATTCAATCTTCCCTTGTTTTGTTTGAACAATTGAATCTTGGTCTAAATGCTATAAAGCTTCGATTGGCATTGAAGAAGACCCTCCGTGAGATGGGTTTACACAGTGACTGCAAAAAAAAAAACAAAAAAAACACATCAAAAAAAACTGAGGATGGTACATGAGCAGGAAATGTTTCATTATGTCATACAGAGGGTCACTATGAGTCAGAAATGACACAGTGTCACCAAATAACACCAACAGAACCCAATAGTTTTAACGTAAAGTGTTATTTCATTTCCATGGATTTCATTTTTTCGTTGTTTTTTGTTTGTTTGCTTTCAGCTATGTATTTCTAACTTTATAGCATTTTGGTCAGAGAAGATGTTTTCTACTATTTAAGTTATGTTGTTTGTTTGTTTTTTTTTAATTATCGAAGCGTACGTACTTCATGTCCTTCCAGTGCAGTAAATTGATGTGGCTCTTCTACTCATAGTCTTTGTAATACCCACTAAACAACTTTTTTACCTGATGGTTGTGAGTAAAAGAAGGTGGGAGAAGATGCTAATAAGATGATATGATTTTGATATAAGTGAATAAGTGTTCACAGGGTTTATGTGATGGAAAACACTTGAAACTTAAATGGGGGAGAGGGAGGAAAATAAAAGGAAACAATGAGGCATCTAAGAAGCAGGAACTGGAGATCTTACTACCACCCATAAAATAGAACCAGCAGTGGAGTGCATCCTTTGATCTAGAGGACCCTTAAATGTTGAACCTCCTGGACCCAGGAGACAGAGCTGCTTCACATCAGAGGAAGGCCAGCAGCAGAACACATATTCAGACCACATAACCTAGTGGTGGGTATCTTAGTCCATGGAGCAAATTAAGCTGAATGCCTCCCAGGAGCACTCTGGCTGCACTTCTTCCAAAACAGATCTATTTGTTCTTCTGGCAGCACATGGCACTTTCAATAATCTCCTCCAACACCATAACTCAAATGCATCAATTCTTATATGGTCTTCCTTATCTACTGTCCAGCTTTCACATGCATATAAGGTTATTGTAATACCATGGCTTGGGTCAGGT
>NW_006408641.1:942761-980977 GCF_000296735.1 Chrysochloris asiatica
AAGCACAGGTAAACATCTTCCTGATATTCTCTGCTCTCTGATTTTCTCTGTGTCATCTTGGTGACCCTTTAATCATTATATAATGCCATTCACTGTACCAAAAAGAAATGGACTGTTTCCTTCAGTACCATCAGTTCTTGATCATATACTATGTCTTGAAATGACTGAACAATGACCAAGCTGCCCTGAAGGCATTGGCAAAATACAAGACTCCAGGAATTAACAAAATACAAAGTGAAATCCTTCAACAAACGGATGTAGTACTGGAGGCACTCATTCATCTATGCCAAGAAATTTGGATGACCTGGCCAACCAATTAGAAGAGATCCATATTTGTGCCCATTCCAAAGAGAGGTGACCCAAGGGAATGTGGAATTCACTGAACAATACCACAGATATCATAAGCAAGTAAAATTTTAGGGAAGATCATTTAAAACTTGTCACACAGTACGTTGACAGAGAACTGCCAGAAATTAAAGTTTTCTGCCAATATAACTTCAAAATTTCTACCTGCACTTTTATTTTTCTCTTCCTCTTTTGGAAATACTGCTATGCAAAAATTATTCCTCTTGATAGCGTTTCACATAACACTTAGGCTTTCTTCATTTTTCTTCACACTTTTATTTTTTCTGGTTGCTCATCAAAATTAGTAGCAAGAGACTTTTCATCTACTTCACTGATTCTTTCTTCCATTGATCCAATTATACTTCTATAGACTGCTATCAAATTATCTATTACAGATATTTTTATTTATCTTTTGGATTTCTAGTTGTTATTTTTGTATGATTGCCAATTGTCTATTTTAATAATCATTTTGTTTTGTATTGATTTCCTGAATTCTTCTAGTGTTTTGTCTGAATTTTTCTTAATCTCTTGTTGTCTTTAAGTGCTTTCAACTCAGTTCTAACTCATAGTGACCCTTTGCAGAGTTTCTGAGGAATGGTTATTGGGTTTGAACTTCCAACCTGGAGGTTATCAATCCCAATGCTTATCCTACAGTGCCATACTAGGACTCCTTACCTCTTTGAGAAGCCTAAATATAAATCTTTTGAGTTACCTATCAGATAGTTCTATTACAATTTCTTCCTCAAAGGATTTCTGACCTTTTATTTTGCTCATTTTTTGTGGCCATCTTATCCTGTTTGTATTTTCTTATTACCTGATGTCTATGAGACACTAAGGTGTTAATATGTTTATATATTTAAAGATTGTATGTTTATTCTGATTTTTTTGTTTCGTTTGTTTTGCTTTGGTAATCAAGGAACTTTGTTTTTTCTCTTTCGGGTTGGAATGTCTTTCTTCCTTTGTATGGTTTTGATTGTTGTTTGTGATATTGGTCTATGTGTGACTTAGTGTAGGTTTACCAGATGTAATTTTATCTTACTAGTAGGTTTAGTGGGTCACACCCATCTGTGAGTCCTCTGTGATTAGACTTGTATGTCTTCTCTTATAGGTGTAAATGGAAGTGAGAGATCAAGTTCTTTCCCTTTTTGAATCCTGGTCTGATGCTGTTGGGTAAGCGCTTGACTGATAACCCACCAGCTGGTCCTCAGAAACCCTCTACAGATCTCTAAAAGTCACAAAAATCTCAATGGCACTTAACATCAACAACAAGCTTTGGGTGGTCAAGGAATTCCCAAACCCCTTGTGAGTCTGTGTGATTCTTCCAAATTGGTACCAGCATTCGTGCCTCCTCAGGAGGTCAGGGAAGGACACGTTTGTAAATATTATGAAAGAGTGCTAACTAATGGACAGGATAGAACCTCTTTGCTCTCCATCCTCTGTCTAGGCTTTGATGGGGACCAGGTGTAGTCAGTCTGCATAAACAGTCTGGGTGTGGGATGTGTAACACTGCAGCCAGGTGAACATTGGATGAGGGCACTAGGCTCTCCTGCTCATCATTTGGAAGAAGTGTAGATGGCATGTTACTTCATTCCTGGTTTGTCTAAAGCAGGTGTGGGGAACTTGTTTCTGTCAAATTATAAACATCATTCATGGACCATACAAAATTATCAAAGTAAAGTTAGCCTGCTGTATTTGATCAAACATTTAATTAACTCATCCCCAATGAGATGACCTGAGTCCTGGTGTGGTACTGTGAGTTAGTGTGCTGGCCTGCAAAGTCAGATCGAACTGCAAGGGTGACAGTTCAAGCTCACCAACTGCTCTTCGGAAACCTTACATGGGGTCTCTAGGAGTCAGAACCAACTGGACAGCACTTACCAGCAACAACAAATGAGAAGACTGGAATTGCAGTTGCTTTGGCAGGACCAGACTAAATGATTTCAAGGGACTTATGCAGCCTGCAGGCAAAATGTTCCCACCCCTGGTCTACAGAGTATCTGTTTCCCATTGACAATTTAGTAGTTGCCCACCTGTGCTCCTCACCCAGGAAACCTGCTCACTTTGTCTCAACAAGTCTATGCTACAGAACACCTACACATTTTCAATCTGTTGTTTCATTGTTGTCGCTGAATGTCTCCTTACGTTAGATGTTTGATTGAATCTTTCATCCTTCTGTTTGCTGCTCGGGGTTCATAAATTGTCATTTGTACCTGTTTTACTTGGTGTCTTAGGTCGTTGCTGTAAGAGGGCAGAGTTGTGTATCTAAATAAGTTGCTATCTGGAGATGTCTTTTAAATGTAGACTTTGAAAAGATTTTGGTGCACGTTGCCACGGTCTATTTGCAAATCATGTGAATGGGTCAGTTAATTATGTGGATTTGTTGTTGTTGTTGTGAAGTGCCGTCAAGTCAATTCCAACCCATAGCTACCCTGTATAGGGTTTCCAAGGAGCAGCTGGTGAGCTTGAACTGCCAACCTTGCAGTTCAAACAACTTTGCAGTCTGACGCATTAGCCCACAGAGCCACACCAGGACTCCAACCTTCAGAAATTAAGATAGTTGAGAAGTTGTGTAAGGATCAACTGAATTAATTGCTCTACAGAAAGATACAGGCAGATTTCTTAGCTGAAGGCTGGCATATTTTAGCCAAATGTGTTTCTTTCAATGCAGTGTTGCTCAATCTTCAGATGCATCTAATAATTAATAACAAGTTGCCTTAGAGTCAGTGATGATAGAGCCAGGTAGAACTGTTCTCTACAGGGTTATCAAAGGCTGGTTTTGTGTTTTGTGTTTTTAATAGATTACCAAACTGTTTTGTTTTTCTTCCTTTCTTTCTTTCTTTTTTTTTTTTTTTTTGAAGTAACTAGGTGGACTTTAATTTCCCACCTTTGTCTTACTAGTTTACACCAACCAGGAACTTCTGTCTAGTTGATTCCGACTCATAGTGACCTTTGTAGGGTTTCTGAGGCTGCAAATCTTCTCAGTAGTAGAAAGTCCCATCTTCTTCCATGGAGCAACTAGTGGGCTCAAACCTCTGACCTTGTGGCCAGCAGTCCACTGCTTATCCTACATACCCACCTCACTCTCAGGGACAATTTATGCATATTAAAATGCAGACTTCTGGACTTTACTTGCAGAGTTTATTCAATAAGCCCATTTGAGATAGTTTTGCATAGCTAAAAGTTCCAAAGTGAGACAAGTACTTTTGGTCTGAATATTTGGAGAACCTCTGTTATCAGAAAAAACTTTTCTCATTTTCAGACTTGCTGTTTGATCTTCCCCTGAAATCTGTAACATCTATATACACATACTCAATTTTACTTCCAGCCCCTCCCTGGTTTTAGAGCATGTCTTCCACACTTCTAAATAACCAGTAAAAATTTCCAGTTGGATGAGATTTTGCTATTTTGACCTTAATAAAAACCCTACATAAACATACAAAGTTCTGATACCATTGTTCATGGGGTAACCATCAGTAGGAGGCAAACTTAATGAGTAGCTAATAAAATAATCAGTAGTATTTTTGTGCCACTTGCCCAAGTCTTAAATGAACCAAGTCTTTTTTATCCTTTAAGCCTTAAACTGAAAGTCAGATTTTCCAGGAATATCTGCACTTCAACTCTTCTTTATTCAGCATCGCCTTGGGTGTGTAAGTAGATGTTAGTTTGTCGTAGCTATATTTTCTTCATTCTGTGCTGGTCCCCACTTTGAGATTCTGCATGGATAATGGTATGGTAGACAGAAGGGTCTTCCCCTTGGTTTTACCTTTAAGCCTCTTCTGCTTGCCTTCTTCAAGTTTGCCTGAATAGATTTTTCCCTTAATTGATCCTATCTGTTTGTCAATGAAACTAGTCCTGAGGTTTCCCCCAGAAGATGTTTTCTGATGATATGGAAGCACAACAGAAAAGGCAACATGTCATAAAAAAGAATAGATAATATTTTCCTGACAAAATGATTGCTTTTCCTCATGTATTTTCTTGTGCCTGGGTTTCTCCTTTGTATGCATTTATTCCAGAGAATTCTTCTAAGGCAAACCCAATAGGGAGGAAAACTAGCAAAAATTCTAGGGCCAGTAATCAAGTCTTATGGCATAGGAGGAGAGTTTCTGACTTCCTTTCCCAATTGCAATGCAAATGAAATTGAATACACTAGTCATATATTCTGGATTCCTGGTACACAGTGGTTAAAGTAATCAACAGCTAACTGAAAGATCAGCAGCACAATCCCAGCAGCCACTCCATGGGAGAAAGATGTGGCAGTCTGCTTCCATAAAAATTTACCGCCGCGGAGACCCTAAGAAACATTTCTACTTTGTCCTGTAAGGTCGCTATAAACCAGAATCAAATTGGCAATAGTAGGTTTGGGATCTAGATTCACATTTCCACTGACTGAGACAGGCAGAAATTTTGTAAGTGATACAATATAGTCAGTGAGGGGCAATATTTCAAAAAGTTTAAATCAATATTGTGAATGAAGAGATATGTCAGAAGATGAATGACTAGACTATTTTAGGTGCTTTATTAGTACGTTCAGTATTCTATCTCTGTCTTCTTTGTCTTGCCCCATACCTTCTTTACCACTGTGAACACCACATCTCCCATCTTCTCCAACACCATCATCACCACTATCTCTGTTACCCACACCACCACCACTACCATGATCAATGTAACCATTTAACCCATGACAACGACTTCCAACTGCAATTCTACCATGCCTATTTTCATCACCACCTTTACCAATTTGACTAGCGTAGTGGTTAAGAATCGGGCTGCGAACCGCAACGTCAGCAGTTGGAAAATACCAGCTGTTCCGCGGGAGAAAGAGGAGGCTTTCTGCTCCCGTAAAGATTTACAGCCTCGGAAACCCTGTACAGGGTCGCTATGAGTCGGTTCTGACTCCACGGCACATAACAACAACCGCTACTATACCAACCCCTGCCTTCCAATTCCCTTCTGCTCATTTCTCCCCTTTTAAGAAAAGCTTTTATAAACATAATATTCTGAATGATAGATTAGACTTAATCTGTATATAACAGAATAGAAAAAAAATTTTTTTCCAGAATCACATATTTCATATCCTATTTTTTTCTCATGGTAGGACTTCAACAACAAAAGCTCTCAGTAGGGGAGGCCTTTCTGAGACCCATTCTTGCTTATTCTGAATTTCCAACCCATTCAGACCCCATTCAGCTGTGTCCTGGATTATCTTTACCTCTGCAGGTTTCCAAATTAAAATAAGAATTGTTTAAATTAAAACCAAACCTCTGTACAAAAACACTATCAAAGGATGATTCCTTTGAACTTAGTAGGCCCTACATTCAATTTTGAAATACTTTATAGAAAACATATATATCTGTATACTCAGCAGCAGTATTACTTGCAAAAACCAGTGGTCAACTCAGAGGGACATTAGAACATAGAATTCCTCAAGATATTGGTTTGCTATACTTCAAAATCTCTGCTTTTTCGAAAAATGACTGTGTATTTGTTTCTCAAGAATAGTAATTTAATGAAAGTCTTTGCAGCCTCAATGTCTTTGTTCCATATCCTTACAACCTTCTTTCACCCCATCCCAATTCCTACCCTCATTGCCTTCGGTAATTTTTTTTCCCTGTTATAAGCATTACAAGATAAAAAGCTGAGTGACTATCACAAAATTGAAATGAAAAGTTCAGAGCTTGTCTCTGTTCTCAGAAATACATGGTTTTGAAGTTGCATAGGCCAGACTCCCAGTTTAAAGGATAAAGAAATACATGCTTAGTTAGTGTCCAAGGGTGGAATATCATCTGTACTATTCTGCTTTCTTTGAGGTAACCATGGTCTCCATGAACATTAGTTTTGAGTTATATACATGCAATATTTGGCATATGGTGTTTTTATTCATATAGAATTAAAACTCATGAAAACAGAATTCTGTGAAGAAAACTGCTGATCATAGTTTTTCCTACTACATGTGTTCTAATCAAGAATCAATTAGTCTGGATACTAATCACAACAATCCCTGAAGGGATCTTTAATTTTGTATGTCATGAGACAACAAAACAATTTATAGAAGATGAGTTACCAAACACTGTAAAGAGAATGATATAAAAGTTTATTATAAATAGTCATATACCAAAGACATGCATATACACAAAGGAAGGGATTATAAAATTCACCAAAGACCTATTTGATTTTTAATCCTAACAGAATCACTAACTAGATATACAAACTCTAAGGAATTGACTTCTCTGAGTTTAGTTTCTTACCCTGTAAAATGGAAATATTGTCATCATGTCCATTCCAATTCATAGTGACTCTACTTGTTACAGAGTTACAACTGCCCCTTATGGCTCTAATCTTTATGGAAGAAAATAACCAGGACTTTTCTCTGTAATGCTGATGGTTGAGTTCAAACTGTTAACCTTTAGGTTAATTGATCCTCTTGTTAGGTGTGATCAAGTCAGTTTTGACTCATAGTGAACCTGTATGTATAACAGAATAAAACACCACTTGGTCATCTACCATTCTGAGAACCATTACTATATTTGAACCCCTTGTTGCTGCCACTGTGTCAATTCATCTTATTGAAGGTCTTCCTCTTTTTCACTGACCCTCTACTTTACCAAGCATGATGTCCTACTCCAGGAACTAGTCCACCTGACAACATATCCAAAGTGCCAGAGATGAAGACTCACCAAACTCACTTCTAAGGAGCATTCTGGCTGAACTTTTTCAAAGACAGACTTGATCATTCTTCTGGAAGTCCATGGTATATTCAATATTCTGTAACATCACCTTAATTCAAGTGCAGCAATTCTTCTTCAGTATTCCTTAATAATTTTCTAGCCCTCACAAGAATATAAGGTATATGAAAATACTAGGTTAGGGTTCCTTGTGTGACACGCTGGGTTAATGCAAAGTTGGTTTGAAACACAAGGTCAGCAGTTCAAGCTCACCAGCCGCTCTTCGAAAACCCTATACATGGGTGCTATGGGTTGGAACTGACTAAATGGCACTTAACAACAACAGCAACAAAGATTCAGATGTATCTTAGTCTGCAAAATGACATCATTGCTTTTTAACACTTTAAAGAAATCTTATATGATAAGTAAATTTGCTCAATTCAATGCATTATTTGATTTCCTAACTGCTGCTCTCATAGACACTGATTGTGGATCCAAATAAAATGAATTCCTAAATATTTTTTCGATTTTCCATGATGTTGACTACTGGGCCAGTTGTAAGGATCTTTGTTTCTTTATGTTAAGGTATAATCCACACTGAAGGCTGCAATCTTTGATCTTCATCAGATAAGTGCTTCACATCTTCTTTACTTTCTGCAAGTAAGATTGTTCTATCTGCATATCACAGGTTGTTAATGAGTCTTCCTCTAATACTAATGCCACACTCTTCATATAGTTTACCTTCTTGAATTTTCTGCTCAGGTTCAGATTGAATAACAGTGGTGACAGGATACAGGTCTGACACACACCTTTCCTGATATTAAACCACTGCCTCTTCATCTATGTACATCAGGGATGAGGAACCTTTTTATTGCCAATGGCCATTTGGATATTTATAACATCATTCACTAGCCATACAAAATTATCAACTTAAAAACTAGCCTGCTATATTCAGTCAAGCATTTAAAAAGCTCACCCCTAATGTGATGGCTGGAAATAAGGTTACCTTGGCAGGGCCAGACCAAATCCATGGGGCTTATAAGGCCCTCGGGCCAGACTTCCCCCACCCCTGACATACAGGTTCCACATGAGCACAATGACGTGTTCAGGAACTTTCATTCTTTGCAATGTTACCCATAATTTGTTATAATCTACAAAGTCAAATGCCTTTGCATAGTCAGTAAAACAGGGAAATATTTTTCTGGTATCCTCTGCTTTTAAAAAAATTCCATTGTGAAATGGGTGCAAGTTTAAAAAACAGATCATCACTTTTATATTCAATAATTCATTCACATTTTGTTTCTTCTCACTGATTGTAATCCCCTCAATGTAACATCGTTTATCCCATTTCTTCCTGTTTTTCTAGTTTCTGTTTCTCCTTTCCTAATCCTTCTGAACTCGTCCTTGAGTAAATACTGCCCTTTTGATCTCCAATGGTTAATTATTCTAAGATGTGTATACCTTACTAGTGTCATTGTTCCTTTATAGACCTGTTCATTGACTGAAAATTGTGTCAGGCAGGTATCTTTATTTCCAGATCTGAAGTGTGACTAAGGGACATAGGCTTGGGGGTTCCATCCGTCTCTATCTGACCAATAAGCCTGTTCTCTCTGATAATTTTGAGTTCTGTTTCACATTTTCTCCCACTCTATCCACAACATTTTAATATGATCACTTCAGAGCAGTTGGTAATGGTAGCTGGACACCATTTAATTCTTTTACTCTTAAGGTTGTGGAGACAGATATCTGGGTGACCCATTAGTGACCAATTAGGACTAATTGGTTTTTCCACGTGTCTTCAATTTCCATCACTCTTCTTTTCTCTGCACAGGGAGAGACCCATAGATGTACCTTAGGTGACTGCTCACAAGTTTTTAAGACCCCAGTCACCAAAGTAGGATTTATGACATTGTCTTTGTGGACAATATCAGGACAATTAACCTTAGCATACTCTGGGACTATGGTCCTGAGCATCTAGGCCTAGAGACTCATTCCCTCAAGGTGTCTAGTTATGTCAAAGAAGTTTTCATAGTTTTGTTCCCTATATGTTTCTCCATATGCATGGATATACATTTAGCAAAAGTAAATCACCATTTACCAGTTAAGGTAAATATCTTCTGTCAAATTTATATATATTTGTGGATTGACTCCCACTCTCCTTCCTCCACCTGTACAACCTGCCTGTCTCTTCATGCATCTGTTGGTAGATTATTATTATTGCAGGATTATGCATATAACAGTGTTTTTCTCTGTTATCTGTAACTCTTGCTCTCTTCCAACTATCTTCCCTTGCCTGTATCAATTTTTGTTTACCACCCACTTTGGTTTAGGAAAGTAGGATTATGATATGTCATGGTGATTTTCCTTTGGATTCTCTTCTGTTTGGGGTTTGTTCATCTTTTTGAATGCATATCTTCTCATCTTTCAAGATATTCAGAACATTTCTTATAATAAATCTCTGATAATTTTCTAGGGTTTTTTGTTTGTTTTTGTTTCTCCTTAAATTATTCTTCTTGATGGTGTCCCACATAATTTTTAGGCTTTCTATGAATTTTTTCCTTCTTTTTTCTGATTGTTCCTTAAGTATTATTGGCATCGAGAGTTTTTTCTTCAAGCTTGTAAATTCAGCCCTCCATTGATTCAAGTTTCCTCCTTTTCCCTTTGAATGTATTCATTTCTGAAATCTTAATATTAATCTTCTGGATTTCTATATGCTTTTTTTGTATTGTTCTAGTATTTCATTTATCTTGTCAGTTTGTTCATGTAGCATTCTCCTGAACTCTTAATAAAGTTTTCTCTGTTTTTTCCCTGATTTCATCTGCAGCTTTCTCAATCTTTCTCTCTTTCTTTCAATCTGTTGAAAATATCTAAATATACTCTTGATTTTTTTTTTAAGGTTTTTATTATGGTTTCAATAAAAGATTACAGGGCAGATAATCAGTTTTATATTAAACAAACCATACGTCCTGTTTCAATACAGTGATTATAATCCCCTCCATGTACCATCAGTTAACAGTATTTCTCTAGGTTCACATTAGATCTATTATTTATTTATTTTTTTGTAAACACTCAGGCATATATAATAATTTACGCCATCAAAGGGCACATTCTGCAAGTCTGCCTCCTGGCTGCCATCTCTTAGTCCTTCTCTTCCCATTAATCTAGAGTCCTCAGCTGCTCCTTCTCTCCATGACCCCATATCTGCCTCCATCTCTAGTGTGGCTGCTTCTCTGGATAACGTCTTGCATTCCGCTTCTGCTCTTCTCCCTTGATGGTCCTAGGGTCCTTTGTTTCTGAACTGTAAGATTAACTATTCCCCATTTTTGTTACAAAACTTTTACCTTTACAATTGTGACAGTTGCAATTAGGCATAATAACAATTACTCACTGTTGAATCATAAGAATCTTATCCCCATCTCTTTTAACCAGACCCATCTACACCAGATGAAAACTATTCAGTGGGGACCCTTTTTTCCCCCACACACTATTAAAATAAACTCCCCCTTGAAACCTTGTAAGCCAGTCACTTCGTGCCTTTACCGGCCCCTCATTTTAGGTTGCCAGTGTCTGAGTTGCCCATCCCTATTTAACCTGTGTACGAAGGAAATAGCATTGACTCTTGATGTGAAGACTCTTTCCTTCTTTGTTGTTTAGAGTTACTACATCCATGAGTATAGGTCAAGTTCATCAAATTATAGCAATTTACCCTTATTTCCTTTATCGAAAATTGTTTTTTTGTTGTTGTTGTTGTTTTTATCTTCCTCTAGTCAAGTTCTGATTATCAAGCCATTGAGGCTAGGAAAAATAGGTACTGTCTGCAAGTTTGGGTGTTCCTGTGCATCTCTCCTCACTTCATATCAGTTGTATGCTTCACTCTCAGCTCTAGCCCTCTGTGGCTATGTCCTTGTCCATGGGCTCAGGTGTCCCCAGGTTTCACCACACTTTGGACCAACCAGCCCTTCCTCTTCTCGCTTTCATCTTGAGGTCAATGGGACATTTGAACTTCTTACCAGGTAATTCCCACACCATTTCTTCCATGAAAGGTCTGGCTCTGTATTTTGGTCACTTGTTTGAGTCAGTCTGTCTTGTTTCTTCATGAGAACTGAAATTGTGTTCCTGCTTTCTTTGAGCCATTGTTGTGTTGTATTTAATGGATGACTGTACGTTGGTGTGTTCTTAGACACTCATCACCTGTCTCCTGGTGAGTGGGATAGAGAATGTGTAATGTATGCAATTCTCTACCTTTTCTGTAGTACAGTTGATGGTGGTTTGGCTGATCTTAGCTGCTGTCTATCAAGGATCAGATGGTACAGAAGCAGACAGTGGCCCTTGCCCAGTAGATGGGGCTACAGGGAGTACGGCGTGGCTGGGCCTTGTGGGCATGTTGCTGTCTCTTATCAGGTGTGACAAGAAAAAAAGAGAGAAAAAAAAAAACAGTAAAAAAGAAACTTTTGGTAGAAACCAAGCAAACAATGAAAAATGAAGGACAATAAAAACAAAAGAACAGAAAATGAGAAAAAAAATGTTTAATAATCTCAAGAGGTAGCATATGATTAAGAGCCAATGGTACTGAAAGAAGAAGTCCAAGGTGCACTGAAGGCATAGGCAAAGAACAAGGGACCAGGAATTGATGGAATACAATTTGAAATTTTTCAACAAATTCAGGAAGCACTGGAGGCACTCAGTAATCTATGCAAGAAATTTGGAAGATAACTATCTGGCCAACTGACTGGAAGAGATCCATATTTGTACCCATTTCAAAGAGAGGTGACTCAGTGAACTGTGGGTGTGATCAGACGACATCATTAGTATCTTATACAAGTAAAATTTTGTTAAAGGTAATTAATTCTAAAATGGCTACAAGCATAACATTGACAGAGAACTGTCAGAGTTGCAAGCCAGATTCAGACGAGGATGTGAAATATCATTGCTGATGTCAGATGGATCTTGGCTGAAAGCAGAGAATACCAGAAAGATGTTCACCTGTGCTTTGTTGACTACCCAAAGGCTTTTGATTATGTGTATCATGACAAGCTGTGGACAACATTGTGGAGAATGAATATTCTGGAACATTTAATTGTGCTCATGAGAACATGTACCTATAAACCAAGAGGAAGTTGTTCAAATGGAACAAGGGAATGTTGAATGTTTTAAAATTAGGAAAGTTGCACACCAGGGTTGTATTATTTCACCATATTTATTCAATCTGTATGTTGAGCAGATAATCTGAGAAGCTGGGTTATATAATGAAAAGTGTATCATCAAGACTGGAGGGAAACTCATTAACAACCAGCCATATGCAGATTTTACAACCTTGCCTGCTGAAAGTGAAGAGAACTTAAAATACTTACTTATGAAGGTCAAAGATGATAGCCTTTCGTATGGGTTGCATCACAATGTAAAGAAAACAAAAATCCTCACTGCTGGAAAGATAAACAACATCCATATAAATGGAGAAAGATTGAAGTTGTCAAGGTCTTCGTTTTGCTCACATCAACAATGAACACTCATGGAAGCAACAGTCAAGAAATTAAAGGACGTACTGCATTAGGCAAATTTTCCACACAAGACTTCTTTGTAGCGTTGAAGAGCAACGATACCAATTTAAAGACTAAGATGTGCCTGACCCAAGCCATGGTATTTTCAATAACCTCATATTATGTGAAAGTCGGACAGTGAATAAGGAAGATAGTAGAAAAATTGATGCATTTGAGTTATGGTGTTGGAGGAGAATATTAAAAGTACCATGGACTTCCAAAAGGACAAACAAATCTATGCTGGAATAAGTACAGTCAGAATGCTTGTTGGAAATCAGGAAAGCCAGACATCGTCTCTTATACTTTGGGCATATTTCTGGAAGGATCCAGTCACTAGAGGGGGATATCATATGTGGTAAAGTGGAGTGTTGGAAAAAATGAGGAAGACCCCCAATGAGATGGATTGGGCTCAAACATAGCAATAATTATGAGGTTGGTAAAGGACTAGGCTGTGTTTCTCTCTGTTGTGCACAGGGTTCCTCTAAGTTGGTACTGACTCGATAGAACCTAATAGTAATAACAACAACAAGCAAAACCTAGTAAGTGGGGAAAGAAAAAAGGATAGTGACAAAAAAACTAAAAGGCAAAAAAAAAAAAAAAAAGAAGAAAAGGTAAACAGAAATAAAGAAAGGAAAGAGAATAGCAAAGTATAAAAACCAAGAGAAGGGAAATATACGTGGAAAAAGAAAATGAAAAACAACAATAAAGAAAGGAGAGAGCTGGGGCAGGGGCAGGACCCAAGGAAGAGAAAACCATGAGGGTAGGGAGCCTGGTAGGAGTCCACACATCCTGCCAGCCAAAGGTCTCAAGGGTTAGGAGAACAAAGGTGGTGGCATACCCAGTCCTAGATGGAGTTCCTGCTGGCTTAGATGTTGTCTGGAGTGAGGGTGCTTGATCCAGAAGTAGTTTGTGCCAGCTCAGATGGTGGCTGATGTCAAATCACTTGTTCCTGGAAGGAGTTTTCTCAGGCTCATAGGCTGTTGGGGAATGAGTGGCTGGTTATAGCAGTAGTTCTCGGCTTCCCAAGAATGGCCAGTATACAGTACTTCGAGTTCTGCTGGTTTGATGAGGGGGTTCATGTGCCTCCTGATACATGGGAGGTGCATCAGGCGTCTGATCCAGGAGGGTGTGGCTCCATCTTCAGACAGAGCCAAGGTTGTGTGGGGTGAGGGTGTCACCAGCAGCTGAATGGGTGAGGGTGGAGACTGGTCATGCTTCCATTCAGCAGGAGGCTGTGGGGAACAAGGGAAGATTCCACCTTTCTTGTCACCAGCACCATTGTATATTTGTGTTGTTAGGCTGTTGTCTTGATCGAATGCTGCTTACGAAAGCTCAAGATGACCTCATCTCTGTCAGGCCTGTTGACATTTCACCAGTCTGTCTCCTTTTTCACCATTTTTGTTCAGCTTCTTCCTCTAAAATTCAGTGTCATTGAGTCAGTTTTGACTTATAGTGACCCTATATAGAATTTCTGAGGTTGTTAACCTTTGTGGGAGCAGAAAGCCTCATCTATCTCCCATAGAGCAGCTGGTGGGCTTGAACTGTTTATCCTACAAAGCCACTGTGTAACCCTAGCTTCTTCATCTATTGTTGTTTAAAGTGCCATCAAGTCGGTTCTAATTCATACCAGTGTTGTATAGGACTTCCAAGGAGCATCTGGTGGACTTGAATCACCGACCTTGTGGTTAGCAGTCCAGTGCTTATCCTGCAGTGCCACACCAGAACTCCAGCTTCTTCTAGTTGGTATTAAATTCACTTCTCGCTACTTTCCTCTGAAGTTTAGAGTACAGGATTATCATTTGTATCTGCTACATTTTATGTCTCCTGTCTTCTTTGTAGAAGGTCTATGTAGCTTGTCAGTCTAATCCATCATTTTACTGGAAGTCAACTGATTTCATATTCTAAATCCATCTGTTATCAGCAGTGATGTCCCTTATTCTATGTCCTCTTCTGAATCCAGCTTGAATTTTTAGAAATTTCCTGTCAACGTATTTCTGCAACCCTTTTGAAATGTCTTCAGTAGAATTTAATTTGCATGTTATGGTAATGATATGGTTCAATGATTTCCATATTCTCCTGGATTCCTTTTTGTTTTTGTTTTGAATTGATCCATCCCAATCATTGACCAGGTGGCTGCTTCCAGATTTCTTGGCATAAACTATGAGTACATCTAGTGCTGCATCCATTTAGTTGAAACATTTCAATTGCCATTTCATCAATTTCTGGAGCCTTGTTTTTGTCAATGCCTTCAGTTCAGCTTGGCTTTCTTCCTTCAATACCATCAGTTTTTGACCATATGCTGTCTCCTGTAATGTCTGAATGTTGACCAAATTTTTTTTGTATTGTAAATCTGTATATTCTCTCCATCTTCTTTTGATACTTCCTGCATTATTCAATATTTTGCTCATGGAATCTTTCACTACTGCATCTTGAGGCTTAAAAGACCACTGTTGTGTCTGGGTTCTACTATTCTACCTTAAAACTTTATACTAAAGATTGTAGATGTGGTATCAATGATCAGTATCTACTTCACAGTGTGATTTTTGCTAGATATACATTGTTTGTGTTTTTTTCAAAGTCTTTAACCTTTATTACAGTTTTGGATCTTTATGAAAGGCATGGGTCCCTGGTCCTGTAAAACTATAAATATTCTAAATCAAGCATTTGTTGTCAGTAGTATCTTTGGTTTAAGCCATATATCTATGGGATTAACACTCTTCTTAGTTTGGGGAAGGAAGGAAGAGAAAACCCTTTTCATTGGAAAAAGCTTTCTTGGCTCAGAGTGGAAACAGTATGGATTCTTCCTCAGGAAATATGGCTCTCATAGTTCCTATGTGTAACTATTAAGTATTGCCCTAGAAAACAGTATCTGGTAGCTTTAGTGTGTCTAATATTGTGTAACTTACACTGGCATGCACACATAAGCACACATACCCTGAGAAGGTCAGTATTCAATGACTGTTTTAAAACCCTTTTTACTTTATTTTGGTTAATTAAGTGATCAATAGCTATTGAGTTCTCAGACTCAGCATTTTGATAGACAATGCATACCACAAGGTCAGCAGCTCAAACCCACCAGCTGCTTCTCGGAAACCCTGATACAGGGTTGCTATGACTCAGAACCAACTTGACAGCACCTAACACAGCAACAACATGATGGCTAAAGAAAAGTAATAAAGCATTGTCCTTGTTTTATAAAAGCTTCCATAGTCTTTGAGGGAACAAACAGTATCCCTTGGTACCAATTAAAGAGACGTTATTGTTTGGAATGGTGTTGATTTTCAGTGATGTGAGCTTTCAGAATATGTCAATAGGTTAATGTGTGATTCTCTTTGGAAGAGAGAATTAAGGGTGACTGGATGCTTTCTATTTTTAAATTGGGAAATTGGGTAAGAACTTTCTGTTCTCTTTCTCTTCACCAATTTTTCCTGTAGTGAATACTACTTGTATAATTAAAAATTTTACAGTAGCCATGTTTTGAGAATATAAAAACAAATGTTATGTTATGTGCCGTGGAGTCGGAACCGACTCATAGCGACCCTGTATAGGGTTTCCGAGGGTGTAAATCTTTACGGGAGTAGAAAGCCTCATCTTTCTCCCGCGGAGCAGTTGGTAGTTTCGAACTGCTGACCTTGCAGTTTACAGCCCGATTCGTAACCACTACGCTACCAGAGCTCCTTATAAAAACAAATAGGTGAGGTGAATTTTAATAGTATATTGTATTTCACCTGACATACCTAAAATATTCTTTCAATATGTGTCCAAACTATACAGGTTAGAGGCAAGGAAAAATCCAGTTTTGTGCTTGATCTAGAATTATTTCCATTTAAAACATTTAAGTGCTCAGCACATGTGGCTACTGGACAGCTCAATACAAGAGGGTCACCACCCACATTCCACAGGGACCCCGTTCAGCATTCTGTTTCTTATTTCAAAGAATGTTGTCTTCCTCAGTGGAGGTTCTGCTTTGTGGTAGAAGCAGAGGTATTCTCCTAGCAGTATCTTCTTTTATTATCCCTTTTTACTCTATTTCTAGTGGCTCAGGCTCAAAGAGTAATAGTTCTCAGCCCTTCTTTCCTTCTTCCAGTTGCAACTGCTGCTGTCCAGCAGAACATGAGGGCGGGATAAGACCATAGGAGCTAGCAGCTAGTGCAGGCTACAGGTAAGGAGCACCCAGAGGGGGGCAGCTGTTTAATTAGGATCCTAAATGAGGGAGAGATAGGAACCCAGGGACAGATAGAGGTGATAAGTCTGAACAGAAAGATTCTCCCCCCTCTTTTCTCTCTCATCCCAGTGGCCAGTTATTGTTGTTGTCAGGTGCCATCGAGTCAGAACCAACTCATAGCGACCCCATGCACAGCAGAAAGAAACAATGTCCGATCCTGGGCCAACCTCACTACCACTGCCACACTTGATGCCATCAATGATGCCACCTGGCTGATCTATCTCGTTGGGGGTCTTCCTCTTTTTCTCTGACCCTCCACCTTACCCAGCATGACATCCTTCTCCAGCGACTGTTCCCTCCTGATGTGCCAAATCTCTCTTCCACACACGTGGATGGTGCTGGCAGGTGGTAGAGTCAGAGAGTAAACATAATAAAAAGTCTAAATTGGGCTTTTAAAAAATTTCACCACATAATTCTATTTAGTTTTGTATACAAGTTTAAACTCAAGAAAAATTCTGTTTTTGTGCTTGATCCCTAATTATTCATATTCCAGAGATTCATTGACTTTACGTCCTTGACTTTAAGTTCTTGCTCATGTCAACTTGAACAAAGCTTGAGCCAAGGGCTGGGGATCCAAGAACAGGTAGGAGTTGGTTCCTGCTATCATGGACATCTGTCGCACATTGACTAGGAAGACTTCAGAGTCTTCAAGACAGAGGACTACAATTGTGTTTGCCTTATTTTCCTTTAAATTCAGTGCGCTGCTTTAATTGAGCTTTGGAAAAGTTAGCTACTAAATGAACTAAGTGAATAGGAACAATTATTCTGTAAACTAGGTCGAGCTGCCTAAAGCTTGACCTTCTAATAGTAGAATTTCAGGCATCACTAAACACAAAGAAGACGCATGCAGGGTTGCAGAAAGTCTTTACACTGCCCCACATATATCATTATTTCATATGGAGTCATCCTGGTGTGCAGGCTGGTGAACTGTCTTAATTTTCTTTTGCTGTTGTAAAAAATGAAATAATATGCAAAATGGTGACTTTTAAAAACTGAAACTTGTTTTCTCACAGTCTGGAGGCTTTGACTTCATTATCTAGTAATGCTTTAACAGAAATTCCACAAGTGAGTGGCTTTAACAAAACAGAACTTGATTTTCTCACAGTTAGGAGACTAGAAGTCTCAACTCAGGGTAGTGGCTTTAGGGGAAGGCTTTCTCTCTCTGTGGGCTCTGGGGGAAGGTCCTTGTTTTTTTTTTTGGTAATCTTCATGTGGTGTAGTATCTATCTACCCCATCTCTGCTTGTCCCTTTGTCCTGATATGCTCTTTTTATCTCTCACAGGAGACTGGCTGAAAAAACCACCCTATATATTAATATGATCTCTTCACATAACAAATAAATCTCATTCCCAAGTGGGATTATAAATACAATATAGTGTGTTTAGGATTCAAACACGTATTTTGGTGTGGCACAATTCCATCCATAGCAAGGCTAAAAGTCCACATCAGAGTCTTGACTGGGTTGAATTTGTTTGTGAGGCTTTTTCTTAGTTTCTGGTACCTGCCAGCAATTCTTAGCAATTTGAGCTACTTTTAGATCATCTACCTCAGGCATCATATATTGTCTTCCCTCTGCATATATCTGTGTCTATTCTGCACATTTTAAAAGAAGGAATTAGGTTTAGGACCCTTTCTTCTCTGTTATGGATACTGGACTACTGACCAAAAGGTAGGTGGTTCAAATCCATCAGAAATGCATCAAAAGTCAAGTTCACTATGAACACTTAGTGCCACAATGAGTAGGAATGGGTTCCATGGCAGCAAACAACAAAAATAACTCCTCTGGTACAATAAGATATTAACATGACCAAAGGAAAAAAAATAATGATTTCCAAGCAGGGTCATATTTATAGGCAGAGGGGTTAGGATTTATTCATCTCTATTGGGAACACAATTCAATCATAACATGCACCATGAACTGGCAACTGGGAGTAAAATGGTTCTCATTTATCATGTAGACTCTAACCTCTTGGATTTGGATTCTTGTCTTTTTATTTCTTTTGATCTGTGGCCAGTTATTTAAACTCTTTTAGTTAGGACTTTTCTTGTCTCTGAAATGAGACCAATAATTTTATCTAGGTGTATATCTGCTAAGAAAAAAATGAGATATAGTAAGGATAAAATGACATCCCCTAAAATGTATTCAGCATTTCAAAAGTAAACAAGAAAAAAAGAATTCACTCTTAGAATAGAAGCAAAACAATTACTCTACATGTAGAATAAAATTCAGCCTGCTTTTCAATCTTGTACGTGTACACATTTGACTACTTCATCTACAAACACTTTCTACTTCATACAGTTAGGTTTGTCTCCAAACATTCTGCCTTTGCCCTAGCTCATCCTTATTTTTGGAATGCTCTTCCTCTAGATCAGGGGTCAGCAAACTTCTACTGTAAGGCTACATAGTAAAGCTTTTCACAGTGGGGTTCATCTGGTCTCTGCCACAAATACTCAACTCTGTCATTAGAACATGAAAGCAGACACAGACATCATAGAAATAGGTGAGTGTGATTCTCTTCCAGTAAAACTTTATTTAGGAAAACACATAATGAGTTGAATTTTGTTTACAGGCAACCATAGTTTGTTAATCCTTGCCCTAGACTATTACATTTCTGACTTGTTTTGGTCATTTGGTCACAGATCACACATTATGTGGAGGCCTATTCTGATCACTGTACTAAAAGTCTTCCTTGTTCTATTTCTTTATGATATTGTCCTCTTTGTCATATTGTCTATCTAGTAGTTATTTTATCTGAAATTACATAGTTTATATACTTGTTTATTATTATTTTATTTTTTACATTTTAATTGTCCATTGAGTATAGATTTATGGAACAGATCAGTTTCCCATTCAACAATTCATACTTATATTTTTTATCTCATTGACAGTGACTAAGAGCCATAGTCTTGGGAGTTCCACCACTATCTGATCAATATGTCTGGTCTTTCTTGACTTATTTGGACTTTGGTTCCATATTTCTAGCCCACTTTCTCCGGGACATTCAAATGTGAGCCCATTCAGAATTGCTGGTATTGGGAGCTGGGCAATATCTAGTTCTTCTGGCTTCAGGTTGGAGAAATTGATGTTTGAGTGGTCCATTATTAGTCTGTTGGGCTGTTTCCATCAGTTTTCTTTTCTTTGGACTGGAAGAAACCAATGGTTGCACCTTAGATGACCACTCATACGCTTTTAAGACCCAGCTGCTACTCATCAAAGTAGGGTGTGGCACATTAGCTTTGTGGGGGACTGTGTGTCATAATTGTTGTTAAGTGCCTTTGAGTTGGTTCAAACTCAGATTGACCCTGTGCGTGGCTTCTGAGGAACAGCTGGGGGTTTGAAATGCTGCTCTTTTTTTCAACAGTCCAGTGCTTATCCTACAGTGTCACATCAAGTTCCTGTTGATAATGTAATAAACATTGATTTGTTTTTTAATTTATTATCTGAGGGGGCTTCAAAAACTTCATAGAAAAATTGAACTAAAATGTAATGGAATTTTTCCATGGACCTTTTGAAGTTGTTCTACCACAACTCTACTTACTAGAGCAAGGTCTAGCACATGAAAACTGGCAGAGGCTCAATAAATGTTTTGCTACAATAGAAATAATTTACCCAAAGGAATGAAATTACACCTGGAACATTCCAAACATAAGTAGCGGGGAATTCAGATTCTTTGAGGATTGTCAGAGGCACAGAAAGATGTTTAATTGTATTTCACTGACTATGCAAAAACATTCAATTGTGTGGATCATAACAAACTACAGATAACATTGAGAAGAATGGGAATTCCAGAACGCTTGCTTATGCACATGTAGAACCAGTACATACACCAAAAAGCAGTAGTTTAAAAAAAAAAAAGGGGGGGGGGTATAACAAATGGTTTTAAACCAAGAAAGATGTGATTCAAGGTTGTATCCTTTTACTGCATATGTTCAACTGCATATGTCCAGCAAACAATCCAGACAGATGGACTATATGAAGAACATGGCATTAGGATTGAAGGAAGGCTCATTAATAACTTAAACGATATGCAGATGACCCAACTTAACTTGCTGGATGTGAATAGGATTTGAATCACTTAATGGTGAAGATTGAGTACTACAGCCTTCAGTATGAATTGCAACTTGAAGTAAAGAAAATGAAAAATCCTCACAACTGGGCCAGTAAACAACATATTGGTAAACAGAGAAAAGATTGAAGTTGTCAAAGGTTTCTTTTTACTTGGTTACAAAACAAATGCTCATGGAAGCAGCAATCAAGAAATCAAATGATGTACTCCATTGGGAAAATCTACTTCAAAAGACCTCTTTAAAGTGTTCAAGAGCAAAGATGTCACTTTGAAGATTAAGGTGCCACTGACCCAAGTCCTGGTATTTTCAATCACCTCATGGTATTTGCAGTCACCTCCTATGAAAGTTGCACAATGAATCAGGAAGATCAGAAGAAATGATTATTTTTCAGAAGAAATGATTGAATAATGGTGCTGGTGAAGAATATTGGATATGTATTTGTTCATAATTTTGGCAGTCCAGTTTTGGAATAAGTACTTCTTAAAAGCAAGGTTGATCTGACTTTGTCTCTGATACTGTGGACATGTTGTCAGGAGGATCAGACCCTGGAAAAGGACATCATGCTGGATAAAGTCGAGGGCCAGAAAAAGAGGAAACTCCTCACTGAAATGAATTGGCACAGTGGGTAAAAAAATTAGTTCAAACTTAACAATTGTGAGGATGGTACATGCTTCATTGTGTTGTACACAGGGTCACTATGCATCAGAACCAACTCAAAAGCGCCCAACAACAACAAGGTCACACGAATATAGGAAATCCTTATATATTTATACTTTTGCACATTTATGTATATCTCTCATAAACAGAATTTCTAAAAAGCCAGACGAGTGTGAAATAAAGTAATTCTTTATTTTGGAATTTGGAGATAATTTTATCTCTGAATGGCACTATATTTTTCGGGCTACACAGTAGTCATCAGTAACAATCCAAAATCAAAGGCATAAATAACTCTAGGTCATTAGCAGCCTGTATGTTCTAAAATGGTTTTGATGCAGGCTTTTAAAGACTGTTTATAATAAGATTAGACAAACCACTGCCTATGCAATCAATCAATGTCATCAATCAAATACCAATTACATGGTTTTGTGGTGAGGACTAAGGGCAGTTGCAAAATGAGGCAACTTTGCCTTCTCTGCCATCAGTAGTTATTCTGCAATGAGAAACAAATATGAGTTAAACATACAGTGAGAGTGGTGTGTTAGTGTCCTGGCCTGGAACACATTGCTCACACAAAAGGGTTAACTAAAGAGAAGTTAATGAAGCTATAATGTTACTATGTACAGGGAAGAGAAGTCTTAAGAAACCATCCAGAAAATGTGAGGTAGTTAGGGACTGGCTACAGCTGGAAATCATCTCAGTGCTTAGGTCAGAGAAATCAGGGAAGCAATTATGTTAAGAGGGTCAACTGAAAGCTGGGATCTGGAAGAATCATTGGTCAAAGGCAGCTCTTACTAGAATCTCAACAAAGCAATCATTTTGCCTTTTGGCTCTGCCAAATGCAACAGAAAGTCATGGAGTCAAGAAGTTGAAGCATGTAGCCAATAGAAGTCAGGCTTACATGACACTAAGTAGAACATAATGTGAATGTGAGTTGTGGAGGCCAAATGAAAAATAACTAGCAAAGTAGGTAAGAGTAAAGGAGCTCTGGTAGCGTAGTGGTTACAAATTGGGCTGCGAACCTTAAGGTCAGCAGTTCAAAACTACTAGCCGCTCGGCGGGAGAAAGATGAGGCTTTCTGCTCCCGTAAATATTTACAGCCTCGGAAACCCTGTACAGGGTCGCTATGGGTCGGAACCGACTCGACAGTACTTAACAATAACAACAGGTAAGAGTAGGGTAAGACAGGTAACAAGAGAGATGGATCTGAAAAATTCTACATTTACTCTACTAATTTCACATATTCTGCAATATGTGAAGACAACAGAAAACAACGGATCAAAGGCATTTTTAGGGGTGTGTATTTTAGGAGCTCTGGTAGCGTAGCGATTACGAATCGGGCTGCGAACCACAAGGTCAGCAGTTTGAAACTACCAGCTGCTCCGCGGGAGAAAGATGAGTCTTTCTGCTCCGGTAAGGATTTACAGGCTTGGAAACCCTGTACAGGGTCACTATGAGTCGGAATCGACTCCACGGCACATAGCAACTACAACAACATTATATTAGTACTCATCTGTCACTTTGTAGTACTGTGTTGGCTCACATGTTGCTGTGATTTTGAAAGCCATACCAAGAATATTTAAAATCCCAGCAGGTCCCCCATGGTGGATAGGTTTCAGCTGAGCTTCCAGACTGAGACAGACTAAGTCAGACTAGGAAGTAAGACAGGCAGACTACTTCTGAGTTTTCAGTCACTGACAACCTTATGAATAGCAGGGGAACATTATTAAATATGAAAACATCATGAATAGAACCAGAATATTGTCAGATAGGATGCCAGAAAATAAGCTCCTCAGGTTGGAAGACACTCAAAATATGACTGGGGAAGAGCTGCTTCCTCAAAGGAGTTGTTGTTAAGCGCCATCGAGTTTGTTCCAACTCATAGCTACCCTGTATAGCATTTCTGAGGAGCAGCTGGTGGGTTTGAACTGCAGCTCTTGTGGTTGACAATTCAGTACTGATCCTACAGTGCCACACCAGGGGACCTCAAAGTAGAGTTCACCTTCAAGTTGTGGCTAGAGAAAAGCCTCCAGGACCTTCATTTGCTTATGGGACACAACTGAAATAGAGAAGAAACAGCTACAAACATAAATAATAATCAGAGCATGGAAAATTTGAACTATGTGTCTAGGAAAATTGGAAATAATAAGAAACTAAATGGAACCTAAAAGATAAATATCCTAGGTATTAGTGAGCTGAAATGGTCTGGGATTGGCCATTTTAAGTCAGATAATCTTATGGTTTACTCTGCTGAGAATGACAAACTGAAGAGGTGGTGTCACATTCATTATCAAAAAGAACATTTCAAGATCTATCTTGAAGTACATTTCTGTCTATGATAGGATAATATTCCTAAGCCTACAAGAACGACCTGTTAATATCACTATTTAAATTTACACACCAATCACTGAAACCAGTGATCATGAAATTGAAGAATTCTACCAATTTCTTCGGTGCAAAACAGATTGAACATGCAATCAAGATTAAGTTGATAATTACTGGTGATTTGAATACAAAAGTTGGAAACAAAAAAGAAGGATCAGTAGTCAGAAAATCTGGCCTTGCTGATAGAAATGATGCTGGAGATGGCATGATAGAATTTTGCAAGACCAAAATTCATTGCAAATACCTTTTTAAAAAAAACAACATAAAAGGCAACTATATACATGGAACTCACCAGATGGAAAACCCAGAAATCAAATTCACGACATCTATGATGGTGAAAAAGCTCAATATCATGAGCCAAAATAAGGCCAGGTACCAACTGTGAAACTGAAGAAAATTTAAACAAATCCACTAGAATCAAAATGCTACGTTGAATATATTCCACCTGAATTTAGAGACCATCTCAAAAAAAGAAAGTGAAAGTTTATTAAAAAGACAAGGAAAAAAAAAAAGAAGAAGAAAATGAATGTCAAAATAGACTCTGAGACTTGCTCTCCAGCATAGAGATGCCAAAGTGAATGGAAGAAATTAGGAGGTAAAAGAGCTTCCAGAATCACAGCAAAACACAAGCCACCACAGTACAACAAACTAATAGACAAGTGGTGGAATGAGGAAATCATCAAACAGCATCATTGATATCCCATGAGACTAAAGTTTTACTAACGATAATACAAAAATAGCTGCAATCATACATTGACAGAGAACTCGCAGCAGTTAAAGCCAAATTCAGACAAGGATATGAAATGTAGGCTATCATTGCTGACATCAGATGAATCTTAGCTGAAAACAGAAAATATCAGAAATATGTTTACCTGTGCTTTACTGACTACAGAAAGATTTTCAGTTGTGTAGATTATGACAATATATGGGCAACATTGAGAAGAATGAGTATTCTGGAACATTTAATTGGTGTGCTCATGAGAAACTGTACAATAGATCAAGAGGCAGTTGTAGAAACAGAACCAGGGAATATCGAATAGTTTAAAATTAAGAAAGGTGTGTGACAGGGTTGTATTCTTTCACCACACTTATTCAACATGTATGCTGAGCAAATAATCTGAAAAACTGGATTATATGAAGAAAAACATGGCCTCAGATTTGGAGGAAGACTCATTAACAACCTGCGATAGGCAGACGATACAACCTTGCTTGCTGATAGCGAAGAGGACAAAAAATACTTACTGATGATGACCAAAGACCACAGCCTTCAGTATGGATTACATCTCATTGTAAAGAAAACAAAATTCCTCACCACTGGAACAATAAACAATAGCCATATAAATGGAGAAAAGATTGAAGTTATCAAAGACTTCATTTAGCTCTGATCAACCATCAACACTCAGGGAAGCAGCAGTCAAGAAATTAAACGACCTATTGCATTAGGCAAATCTACTACACAGGAGCTCTCTGAAGTGTTGAAGAGCAAAGATGTCAGTTTGAGGACTAAAATGTGCCTGACCAAAGCCATGGTATTTTCAATAGCTTCTTATGCATGTGAAAGTTGGACTGTGAATAAGGAAGACCACAGAGGAATTGATGCCTTTGAGTTGTGGTGTTGGAGGTGAATACTGAAAGTGCCATGGACTGCCAAAAGGACAAATAGATCTGTGTGGTATGAAGTACATCCAGAGTATTCCTTGGAAGCCAGGATAGCCAGACTTTGTCTCATATACGTCAGAAATCTTATCAGGATGGACCAGTCCCTGGATATAATACTTGGTAAGTAAGTTGTTGTTGTTGTTGTTAGGTGCCATTGAGTCGGTACCAACTCATAGCGACCCTATGCACAACAGAATGAAACAGTGCCCAATCCTGGGCCAACCTCACAATTTTTACCACACTTGAGCCCAATGATGCTGCTACTTTGCCAATCCATCTTGCTGGGGGTCTTCATCTTTTCTCTGACCCTCCACCTTACCACAACTGGACCAATAAATAATACCACAATAAATGGAGAACAGACTGAAGTTGTCAAATACTTCATTTTGCTTTGATCCACTATCAACACTCATGGAAGCAGCAGTGAACAAATCAAATGAAGTGTTGCATTAGGCAAATGTGCTGCACAAGACCTCTTTAAAGTGTTCAAGAACAAAGACGTCAGGTTGAGGCCTGACCCAAGCCATGGTGTTTTCTATAGCCTCTTATGCATGTGAAAGCTGGAGATTGAATAAAGACTGTAGATGAATTAATGCATTTCAGTTATGATGTTGGAGAAAAATATTAAAAGTACAATGGATGCCAGAAGGTCAAACAAATCTGTGTTGGAAGAAGGACAGCCACAATGGTCCTTAGAAGCCAAGATGGTGAGACTTTGTGCCTCGTACTTCAGACATGTTATCAGGAGGAACCAGTCCCTGGAAAAGGATATCATGCTTCCTAAAGTGGAGGATCAGCTCAAAGAGGAAGACCTCCAACAAGACGATTTGTACAATGGCATTAACAAAGGGCTCAAGGGTAACAGGAACTGTGGTGAAGCAGAACTTAGCAGTGTATTGTTCTGTAGTGCATGGGCTCACTATGAGTCAGAACTGACTGGACAACACCTAACAGCAACAACAACAACAACAACATTTGATTACTTAGGATGTAGGTTAGGATAGTTCTGGGATTACTGGAATAAATTATCTAACTCAAGTGAACCCATGTAAAGATCCCGAGAGTCTGAGAGACTAGACAACCCTGATGCCCAGAAAAGAAACAAATCGTACATTTAAAATAAAAACACCAAAAAAAAAAAATAATAATAATAATAATTAAATAAATAAATAAAATAAAATAAAAACCACCAAATCTTCATTTTTGCTGAAAATGTAAAATAGAAAGATTTGACGTATTTCTAGTGAGGAGGATTAAACACTTATAAGCAATATTTCTTTTTTAAATTTTTCCTATTGTAATCTAAATTTATCTTTAGTCTATTGTAGTAGTCAAGGTTTTCCAATGAAACAGAACCATAGACAGATTGGTTTTTTAAGGTATTGGCTCAAGAATTGTGGGGCTGACAATCCCCAAATCCCTAGGCCAGGCAATGCAGAGATTCTAGCCATCTTAATTTCAAAATCCATAGGTAAATAGACTAGAAACTTCAACAGGATGTTTATGTTATAGCCTTGCGGCAGAATCCTTGTCCTCTCAGAAACTCTATCTCTGCTCTTAAGACTTCCAACTAGTTGAGATAGGTCAACCCACATAATCCACTTAGAGTCAACTGATTATAACTGTTACTACCATCAACAAAATACTATGGCAGTACCTTCTACATTAGTATTTGACAAGCAATAGGGCCTAACCAAATTGTTACATACAATTAACCATCATTCTTGGCTTAGCATTTTGTATTTTCCCCATATATGGTATTATAATATATAGTATGGTATTATAAAACCATATAAGGGGAAAATATATAATGCTACATGAAGAATTCAGGTTTTAGACCTTTGAAATCAGCATTTTAGGACTGAGTTCTATAACAGAAGGTAATTTTTCTTTGACACCTACTGGAATGAATATCGATTATATGCTGATCCATCTCTTTTAAAGACTGCACATTTGCTGAGGGGCTAAATGCAATGCTATTTCCTTGAATTTTCCACCATGTACAGCCACCCTTGGAGTCCTGGTGTGGTGTGTGCGTTAATGCGCCAGACTTCAAAGTCGTTTGAACTACAAGGTTGGTGGTTCAAGCTCACCAGCTGTTCCTCGGAAACCCTATAAGGATCACTATGGGTCGGAATCGACTCGATGGCACTTAACAACAACAACATCAGCCACCCTTGTCATACCCCAATCCTCATGCCAGTATCACTTTTAAAACAACACAATACCTATTATTTAGTGGACATGGCACCAAATTTCTTCAAGTAACTAGATTTTCCACTTTTGATTATATAATGAAGAATTTGAACATCCCAGATAACTGGTTGCTTTTTATGAATTGACTCAAGTGAACTGTTGTCTAGCCCTTTCACAGTCTTTTCCAAGTGTCTGCTAGAGGAAAGGAAATAAAATGTTTGGCATTTTCTTAGAAGATTTCAATAATACAACTCTTAATAAGTTATTTATCCCTAGGAAATTTCAGTTTTCTTCAAGTGGTTCAAGCAACTTCTTTTGTGTTTCTACCATCATACAACTGATTAAACTCTGTCTTAAAGAGTTTAGACGAAAAGGAACCTATATAAAATAACATCACTAATTCTCTATTTGGAATTCAAGTTCATTTCATCGTTATTCTGCTTTTTGATGACTATTAACTGCCTTGGAGATGGTCTCTGACTCATTCAAACCCCATGAACAATGGAACAAAATACTGCCTGGGCTTGTACCAGCTTCATGATGGGTTAGAGACTGGACCATTGTGGTTTTCATTGACTGATATTTGGAAGTAGATCTCCATACCTTTCCTCCTAGTTTATATTAGTCTGGAAGCTCTGCTGAAACCCACAGAGCATCATAGCAACATACAAGCCTCCTCTGTCAGGTTGCACATGAGGAGTACTGGCCAGAAATCAAACTCAGGTTTCATGTATGGTGGTGGTTATGTGCCGTGGAGTCAGTTCCAACTCATAACGACCCTGTACAGGGTTTCCGAGGCTGTAAATCTTTATGGGAGCAGAAAGCCTCATCTTTCTCCCGCAAAACAGCTGGTAGTTTCGAACTGCTGACCTTGTGGTTCACAGCCTGATTCATAACCACTATGCTACCAGAGCTGAAGGCAAGAATTCTAATACTCAACCACCGTCATTATTCTGGCTTAGCTATTAACTAATTTTGTGACCTTCGGTAAGCTTGTTACACTTCTTTGTTCCTCTGTTTTCTCATCTCTAAAATGAGAGGACTGAGGGAATGCTAAAATCCTTTGCAATTTTAACAGATTGTGATTATCCCTATGTTATCCCTAGAAATATCATGAAAAATAAAAATAAAACTGATTGAGTTGAAAATGGTCCAATAGTTACAAAGAAATATTTGACATTGTAATCATGAACTCACATCAGTTAGTCTTTTGGCTCTCTAATTTTGGAAACAGATGCTTGATTGCCTCTTTAAAAGCTTTGTAAAAAGCCCAGCCCAGCCTTATGGAAGCTCAAAATATTCTTCAACAGGGATGTCGATTACATAATTTGCTAGACCTGGCAGTTTGGTTGAAATTAACCCACAGCATATTTCAAAGACTTTTTTTCTTTTGTGAGAATCTAGCATAGTTCCCATTGCTCTCCTCCTGGGTATCCATTATTATCAAGACCCAGAAGCATAGTGTAGCATTCAAAATGAAGTTCTGTGTGAACAAATGTTGCATTTGTACTCTTCCCAGAAACAGGAATAACTGTTATTATAAGAGAAGATTAATGTGTGACCATTTTGGGTCATTATTATAATCTTTTCTTTAAGAATGAGGGATTAGAATGTTAATGTATTCAATTACCTATGAATTATAAAGGTATGCTATACTGTGCTGACCTTTTCAATATTTAGTAATTTGATTGAATGGTTCCTGTGAACCTCTTCTTTTTAACAGCTCTATTACACTGCTGTAGGAGTTCTGGTAGCATAGTGGATTATGAGCTGGGCTGATAACCACATAGTCAGCAGTTTGAATCTACCAGCTGCTCCATTAGAGAAAGATGAGGCTTCCTGCTCCTGTAACAATTTACACCCTCAGAAACCCTATTCAGGGTTACTATGAGTCAGTATTGACTCAACGGCACACCACCACCACCACCACCACCATTACACAGTGGGGAAGGGAAATACAGCTCAATTTTTAAAATAATTTTACAGCATGCCACAGACAATGGCCAATATATAAAGAAGTCTGAAGAAGAATTGAAGCATCTGAGTTGTTATATTGGAGCAGAATATTAAAAACGCCATACTGACAGAACAAACAAATCTGTGTTGGAGGAAGTGCAGCCTGAATGCTCCTTAGAAGCCAGGATGGCCAGACCTTATCTCTCATGCTAGGATACATCATCAGGAGGGGCCAGTCTCTGGAGAAGAACATCATGCTTGGCAAAGTAGAGGGCCAGTGAAAAAGAGGAAGACCCCTCAATGAGATGGATTGGCACAGTGACAGCAGTAATGGACTGAAGTTTAGCAACTAATGTGAGGTTTCCATAGGACCCAGCAGTGCTTTGTTCTGTTATGCATAGGGTCACTATGAGTTGGCACTGACTCGATGATACCTAACAATAACAACAATAACAATGTGACAGTGCTGGGTGTTTTATATATGTCTTTCATCTAGTCTTCCTAGTACTATCACAAGGCTATATTATTATTAACGTTATACAGATGAAGACACGGAGGTCCAGAGAACGCCTCAAAGATAAGAGGAAGGTGGTGGTGGTTATGTGTTGTGGAGTCGATTCCGACTCATAACGACCCTGTACAGGGTTTCCGAGGCTGTAAATCCTTACGGGAGCAGAAAGCCTCATCTTTCTCCCACGGAACAGCTGGTAGTTTCGAACTGCTGACCTTAAGGTTCACAGCCCGATTCGTAACCAGTACGCTGTTAGCATTAATCCCAGATCGGTATGACACCAAACTCTACGCATTTTCCACTATATCAACATGACCTTCAACATTTAAAAGTCTGAAGATCTTCTGTTGGGCACTTAACACAAGGAGACATCCTAGAATGTTGTCCTATTGCATCACTGATATCTATTTGTTGTTGTTGTTAAGTGCCGTGGAGTTGGTTCCGACCCATAGCGACCCTGAACAGAGTTTCCGAGGCTGTAAATCTTTACAGGAGCAGAAAGCCTCATCTTTCTCCCGCGGAGCAGCTGGTAGTTTCGAACTGCTGACCTTGCGGTTCGCAGCCCGATTCATAACCACTACGCTATCAGAGCTCCTTGATATCTGTTTAGCACCTAATAAAGGCCAGCTACTTCTATGCTACCAGTTATCTGTTAGTTTGTCCTACTATGGTGGTGTGCATGTTACTATGATGCTGGAAGTTATGCCATTGGTATTTCTAAATACCATAAAGGGTACCCATAGTGCTCAGCAGATTAGGAAGAAATGCCTGGTGATCTACTTCTGAAAATTGTTATTGCTGTTGCTAGCTGTGGCAAGTTGATTTAGACTCGTGGTGACCACATGCAGTGCAAGAGTGGAACTGCTCCATAGGGGTTTTGCTAACAAAAACCTTCTGGAGCTAAGCACAGTATAACATCATCTGCCATGTTTCTTTGGGCATGCATCAGAAGGAATCAGTCCTTCAAAGAGGACATCATGTTTGGCAAATTCGGGGACCAACAACAGTGAGGAAAACGCTAGGTGAGACAGATTGGTGCAGGGGCCCTAACATGGGATTTGCACATGCCCATGACTGGAAGGATGATGCAGGGGCTGAGGTGCATATTCCTGGAGAGCTCAGCTACTTTTGAAAATGAGGTTCAACAGAAGTCCAGTCACCAGCAGTCAACAACAGCAATGCAATTCTGTGACTCATGGAGGCCAAATGATGACTGAAAAACCAAAATCCTCTCCAAGGCCATAACAAAAGACTGGATCAACTCAGAGTTAACACACAAGGGATGGTGAAGTTCACCTAATCACCCAGTAATTATAAAGTTCCGGGGGTGGAAATGTTAACTAACACCCTAATTAGGGCTTAACAGTTAAGAGGGGAAATTAGTGTTGCTGGAGCCCAGTAAAAAAAAAAAAAGGGGGTGGGGATGGGGGCAGTGGACATGTGGTCACTAGAGGAAAGACTATCTATGGAGACTCTGGTACTTTAAAAAATGAGATGTTGCAACAATAAAAGAAGGGCTTCTCATTAGCTGAGTTCAGTCAGCTGTCAGCTATCAAAGAAACCCATTCTCCAAGGGTCAGCTTTAGGTGACTGCGCACTAGTCAGGGAGGGATGAGGAGTGGATTAGGGAGGGTAGAATTACCAGCCAAGATGACTTTTCAAAACAAAGCAATAGAATGTGTCTAAGATAAATCCATGCTTCTATTTCTTTCAAAACAAAATAACTGCTTGCAGTTTTTAATTGATTTCCTTTCCTAGCTTTTACTTATTATAATCTCTGTGGAGTTTTAACTAAAGCAAGCATCATGTGGAATGCTCAGGGGATTAAATACAATAAGCGATAATAGGATGTATCTGTCTGTAGTTATAACCTAGCTGCTAAAAGTGAGAAATGGGGAAAAAAAGAAAAAAGAAAAAAAAGCATTGTCCTTCCTCATTTTGGTGTAGAGATTTAAACCTATACTCCTTTACAATTACTGAGATAATAACATATAACTGATGATGAATTTATATATAACAATCGACTGTGTGCCTTTGGAAGGCTGAGAAAGAGACTCATAGTATTGATAATCCATTAGAATTAAAGATGAGTTTTCAAAATGACAAATGTAATGAGTTCTTTCGTTATTGGCTTTAATCTAGATTCAGTTCTATGGGTGACAGAAATAAAATATAAAATTCTCTTGAGCGAAGTTCAAGCAATAGCTGATTCTGTGCCACTTATAGATAACAGAGTTAGTGTAATCAACAAGTTTTAGTTTTGGAAGAATTTGGTAGAATAGAGCTGTATGTCAGTTGGTTTATTTGAAGAAAAATGTAGCATCATGATTAGAGAAAGACTCAGTAAGAATCTATGATGACATCACCTACTTACTGAAAACAAAGAGAACTGGAAACACATACTGACGAAGATCAAACACTACAGCTTTCAGTCTGGATTATATCTTAGCATAAAGAAAACAAAAATCCTCACAATTGTACCAGTAAGCAACATCATGATAAAAAGAGAAAAGACTGAAGTTGTCAAAGATTTCAGTTTATTTGGATCCACAATAAACATCTATGGAAGCAGCAGTCAAGAAATCAAATGATATTAATTGGGCAGATCTGCTGCAAAAGACCTCTTTAAAGGGTTAAAGAGCAAAGATGTGAATTTGAGGAGTAAAGTGGACCTTACCCAAACCATGGTAGGTTGTTGTTGTTGTTGTTAAGTGCCATCGAGTCGGGTCCGACCCATAGCGACCCTGTACAGGGTTTCCGAGGGTGTAAATCTTTACGGGAGTAGAAAGCCTCATCTTTCTCCCGTGGTAGGTTAGGTGTCACCTAATCTAGATGTGAAAGCTGGACAATGAATAATCAAAATAAATAAATAAACACTGAAGAAGGATGGCTCCCTCAGAAAGTATGGTGTTAGCAAAGAATATTGACTATACCATGTACTACCAGGGAACAAACAGATCTGTCTAGGAAGAAATATAGCCAGATGCTCCTTAGAAGTGAAGATGGCCACATTTCATCTTGGGCATGTTATAATGGGGGATCATAGTCAGCGTAGAAGAGAAAACCACCAACAAGAAGGATTAACATAATGAGTTCAAACATAGCAATGATTTTGAGGTTGATATAGGACCAGGCAATATTTCGTTCTATTGTACAGGAGTTGCTATGAGTTGGAACTGACTAACTGGCAATTAACAATGAGAACTGACTTTATGTCAGTGTTTTGATTTGATTTTATAACTTAATTGTTAGAAATAGATTACTTAGAATAATAGTCAATAGAAAGAATATTAGCAAATTAGATTATTGCTAGGAAGACTTTGAAATAATTTTTAATAATTGCTGTGTGCCATTCTGTTCCAACCCATAACAGCCCTGAATAGGGTTTCCAAAAGCAGGTTGGTGAGTTTGAACAACTGATCTTGAGGTTAGCAGCCCACAGCTTAAAATATGACATATTGTATAACATTGGCTTTAAAAATTCAGTTATTCAAATGACAAATAAATACCTCAAATAGCTATTTCCTAAAATTTTAGGATGCCATGTGAAAACAGCCTCATAGGAGAGTTCTGAGTCCTCTCATATAAAGATGCTGATGTACATAAAACAGAGAGAGGTATGATCCTCAATAATAAGAAAAGGAATATGTGGTAACACATCCCTCTTGTATCCTCCCGCAAGCAGATCTGAATAGTATAGCAATTCACTCAACAAAAGCTCATGGAGAAACTTATCAGTTCAGTTAACTCATTGCTCTGGATGATATAACAGTTCCCATAAAATCAGCTGCAGAGTCCTGAAGAGGCATGCAGTTATCAAGAATTTGAGAACCTCATCTGTTGGTTATGATTGCCCTGGTAATTTCTAAGAATTACTATGTATGTTCTCTTCCAAAAGATTTTGAAGGATATAGTTAGCTTAACATTTAATATCTGGGACTTCTTCACAGGCAGAAAATGTCTTGAGAAAGGGAAATATAGGGAGGTAGGAAAAGGAGTGATGTAAAGCATGAGAGAGACATGTTCAGCCTTTATGTCTTGGAGATAAGGTGTCCCCGTGTTGCAGTTGGTAAGAGTTGGGCCATGGGCCCACCCAGTGGTTCAAACCCACCAGTGGCTCTGCAGAAGAAAGAAGCATGAACAGTTCCACCCTGTCCTTTAGGATTGGTGTGAGTTGAAATCCACTTGATGGCAGTGGGTGGTCTTTACTATGTATTGCATACCTGTGAGCTATACTTCCTTCACCTTCATAGCTGACTGGCTTATTCAATGGCCAGAGGTGCCCAGGGTGACTTCCCAACCAGGTGTACTTATTTCAATTATGCATATACTTGAGATTTTCTTGAATTGTGGAATAATATAAATTTTTAAATGAAAGTTTCTATGATTTTGTAGCAATATTTTTGACTTATCCTCATATAGCTATTTAGTCCTAAGGCAGAGAGAGATAGGGGAGAGAATAAGCACAAATGATAATTTTGTAATGACTCCCAAACACTCAGCATTTTTCTTTACTTTCTCATGAGCCTTTATACCTTTCAAAGTCCTGTGTCTGCTCACATCACTTCTTTTCTATGGCTTAAGTATGAATAAAATGTTCCACTTTTAGTTTCACCATTTTCTTTCTTTACAATAGTGAAAAACAGATTTATACTCACAATTTGCTTATGAGCTGCATTATTTTTCTCATTCGGTAGAAAAACTCAGCATTTATCTATTTATTCATCTTTTTGTTCATTGTTACAGTCTAAATAAAAATGTTCTTTTCCATTTCCATTCTATTTTAATGTCAAAGTGCAGTTTCTGTAAAAGACAAAACTCTATGAATATAAATGCCCATCTCTGCAATTTATTAATATATGAAGTTTCTGGTGACACAAATGGTTAAACACTCTAATACTAACTGTAAGTGTGGAGGGTAAAACCCATCCAGAGACATCTCAGAAGACAGACAATCTGTTATGGAACAGTTCGATTCTGCATACATGGGAGTGCACTGATTAGGAATCAACTTGACAACAACCAACAACAATGCCAGCACTTGTCTGTCAGCTTGTTATACTGTGGTGGCTTGTGTGTTGCTGTGATCCTGGAAGCTATGCCACCAGCATTTTTAAGTGCCAGCATTGTCACCCACAGTAGACAGGTTTCAGCTGAGCTTCCTGAAGAAGACAGACTAGGAAGAAGGAGAGACAGAATACTTCCAAATATTTCATCATTGAAAACCTTCTGAATAGCAGTGGAACAGTCTGTGCCAGATTACTGAACACTGAAACATTGTGAAGAGCACCAGAATATTGTCGGATACAGTACAGGAAGATGAGACCTTCAGGTTGGGAGGCACTCAAAATGCCACTGGGGAAGAGCTGCCTCCTCAAAATAGAGTTGACCATGATGACATAAATGGAGTAAAGCCCTTGGGACCTTCATTTGCTGATGGGCACAACTCAAAATGAAGAGAAACAGCTGTAAACATCCATTAATAAACAGAACATGGAATGTACGAAGTATGAATCCAGGAAAATTGAAAATTGTCAAAAATATAATCAATATCCTAGGCATTAGTGAGCTGAAATGGACTGGCATCGGCCATTTCGAATTCTATAATCACATGGTTTACTATACCAGGAGTGACAAAGTGAAGAGAAATGGTTTTGCATTCATCATCAAAAAATAGATATCAAGATCAGTCATGAAGTACAGTGCTGTCAGAGATAGGATAATATCCACACACCTACAAGGAAGACCAGTTAATACCACTATTATTTAAATTTATGTACCTGCCACTAAAGTCAGTGATGATGAAATTGAAGAATTCAACAGAATTCTGGGGTGGCACTGTAGGATAAGTGCAGGACTGCAAGATAGGTTTGAACCACAAGGTTTGTGGTTTGAACTCACCAGTTGCTCCTTAGAAACCCTGCACAGGGTCTCTATGAGTCAAAACTGACTCTACGGCAGTAACAACAACAGCAACCAAGTTCTTCAGGATGAAATAGATTAAACAGGCAATGAAGATATATTGATTATTACTGGCAATTGGAATGCAAAGATTTGAAATGAAAGTAGTAGGAAAATATGGCCATATTGATAGTAATGATGCTGGGATCACATGTTAAGATTTTGCAAGAACAATAATATCTTCGTTGCAAATACCTTTTTAAAAACAACAAAAAGTGATACAATAGTGAATAATTGTTATCTGGACTGATTATGAAGGTTGGAAATGTAAAGGTGGACATTGTGTAGTAAAAGGAGGACAGTGATTAACTTTGAAGTCTAGGAGTGGAGGTCCCTGGGACCATCAAAGGAGAGGAGAGGAGAGCGGGACCCTACCCAGAGAAGCAGTGACACCAGAGATGGAGGCAGAGACAATGAGGTGGAGAGATATAGTGAATGGTGTCTCTAGACCCAGAGAGGGAGAAGGGATGTGTGCTGACAACCAGGGCTCAGGCTTGCAGGATATACCCTTTGGTTGGTTGATGATGTATGGAGGGGATTGTAACCATGGCAATGAAATGATATACTACAGGATGAATGTAAAACTAATGTTCTGCCATGTAAGCTATCACATAATTCACAATAAAACATTAAAAAAAAATAAAAGATGACTATACATATGGACCTCACCAGATGAAATCCACAGAAATCAAATTGACTACATCTGTGGAAAGAGACTCTGGAGAAGCTTGATATCATCAGAAAAAAAACAAGGCCAGGGGCAGACTGAGCATAGAAGAAACCATCGATTGTTCAAATGCAAATTCAGGCTGAAGCTGAAGATAATGAAAACATGTCCATATGAGCCAAAATATGACCTTGAATATATACTACCTGAATTTAGAGATCATCTGAAGAACAGCTTTGATGCACTAGACACTAAAGGTCCCAAACCAGAAGAGTTGTGGAATTACATCAAGAACATAATGCAGGAAGAAAGCAAAAGGTCATTGAGAACACAAGAAAGAAGGAAAAACCCAAATTGGATGTCAGACAAGACTCTGAAACTTGCTCTCCAGAATAGAGATGCTAAACCAAATGGAAGAAGTGAGGAGCTACAAGAGCTGAACAGAAAATGTCAAAGGTCAGCTCGAAAAGACAGAGTCAAATATTATATTGAAATGTGCAAAGACCTGGAATTAGAAAACTAAAAGGGAAGAATACACACAGTATGCTCAGCTTGCCATGATTAAACACAATTGAAATTCCTCCGGCTAAAGGAACTGAAGAAAAAAATCAAGCCTCCACTTGCAATATTGAAGGATTCTATGAGCAAACTACTGAATGATGCATAAAGCATCAAAAGAAGATGAAAGAAATACATAGAATCACTGTATCAAAAAGAAATGGTAGCTGTTCAACCATTTCAGGAGGTAACATATGATAAAGAGCCAGTGATCCTGAAGGAAGAAGTCCAAGGTGAGTTAAAGTCATTGGCAAAGAACAAGGCACTGGGAACTGATGGAATACAAATTGAAATCTTTCAATAAAGTTAAGCAGCACTTAAGGCACCCACTCATCTATGCCAAGAAATTTGGAAGATCACTACCTGGCCAACTGACTGAAAGCGATCGTATTTGTGCCCATTCCAAAAACAGGTGACTCATTAGAATTCAGAAATCACTGAACGATATCATTGTTATGTAATGCAAGTAAAGTTTTACTAAAGATATGCAAAAATGGCTGCTAATATACATTAACAGAGAACTTCCTGAGGTTCTTCCTGGATTCAGAAAAGGACATGGAACAAGGAATATCATTGCTGATGTCAGATGGATCTTGGCTGAAAACAGAGAATACCAGAGAGATGTTTACCTGTGCTTTGCTGAATACACACAGGCTTTCAATTGTGTTTAATCATGGCAAGCTATGGACAACATTGCAAAGTATGAGTATTTCAGAACACTTAATTATGCTCATGAGGAACCTGTACATAGACCAAGAGGCAGTTTTTGAACAGAAGAAGGGAATACTGAATGGTTTAAAATTAGGAAAAGTGTGTATCAGGGCTGTAT
>NW_006408641.1:981190-1008977 GCF_000296735.1 Chrysochloris asiatica
AACATAATGAAAATCATGGCATCAGGATTGAAGGAAGACTCGTTAACAGCCTGTGATATGCAGATGATACAACCTTGCTTGCTGAAAGTGAAGAGGACTTCAAACATTTACTGATGAAGATCAAAGAGCACAGCCTTTGGTATAGATTACATCTCAATGTAAAGAAAACAAAAATCTTCACCACTGGAACAATAAACAGCATCCATATAAATGGACCAAAAAAAATGAAATTGTCAAAGACTTCATTTTGCTCAGAGAACCATCAACACTCAAGGAAACAGCATTCAAGAAATCAAACGACGTATTGCATTTGGCAAATCTGTTGCACTGGAACTCTTTAAAGTGTTGAAGAGCAAAGATGTCAGTTTGAGAACTAAGGTACTCCTAAACCAAGCCATGATATTTATAACCTCATATGCATACAGAAGTTGGACAGTGAATAAAGAAGATCATAAAAGAATTGATGTATTTGAGTTATGGTGTTGAAGGAAAATAATAAAAGAACTATGGACTGCCCAAAGAACAAAGTGGAGGGTTGGAGAAAAATAGGAAGACCCCCCCAACAAGACAGATTGGCACAGTGGCAACAGCAATGGGCTCACGCAGAGCGACGATTGTGAGCTTGGCCTAGGACCGGGCAGTGTTTTGTTCTGTTGAGCATAGGTTTACTATGAGTTGGTACCGACTCAATGGCACCAAACAACA
This sequence comes from Chrysochloris asiatica, assembly GCF_000296735.1. Taxonomy (NCBI): domain Eukaryota; kingdom Metazoa; phylum Chordata; class Mammalia; order Afrosoricida; family Chrysochloridae; genus Chrysochloris; species Chrysochloris asiatica. The sequence continues at coordinate 981,896 of NW_006408641.1, forward strand.
ATAAAAGCAACAATGCACTAATATATAGACATAAATATGTCACAATTTTATATGCACACAGACAATAAGTCAATATTATGAATAATCTCAGTTGATTATGGTAAGATTACAAAGATTATTTTTAGCCAGTTTGCATTTCAAAGATCTTACAGTTTAGATAGATACAGCTTAAAATATATACAAGATTTCTAGAATAGTAGTTGTCTTGGAAAAGGCGCTAAACAAATACTGTGTAATAAATGAATGCAAAACAATAGCACAAGTAATGAGCTAAAAAGGGACAGAATGTTTAAGAACGAATATTGGTAGAGAAAACCTGAAGGATTATGGGACCACTGCTGCCTTCACAAGGAAATTAGACACTGAATTCTCTAAGGAGAGGTAGAAAGGTGACATGTAGACTGGAATGCAGTTACGCTTTCGTGTTGGACCAGGGTGTGTGGAAAATGAAGGGGAGGTTTGTTTGGAGAAAATAAAGAAGCCCTTTAGTTTGTTTGGAGAAAATGAATAAGCAAAATTCTATGATCTTATTTCCATCATCTTTTCTGTCACCAAGTCCATGTTTTCCAACTACTGAAACTTCTTCCTCTTTATTTTCTATTCTCATATTTCAATCACCAGTAGTGTCAATGCATCTTGATTTCATGTTTGATCTATTTCAAATCGAAGAAGCTAGTAGAATTCTTCAATTTCATCATTATCGGCTTTAGTGGTAAGTGCACAAATTTTAATAATAGTGGTATTAACTGGTCTTCCTAGTAGATTTATCTTGAAATGCTCTTTTTTGAAGATTAAAATGATGCCATTCCTCTTCAGTTTGTCACTTTCAGTGGCCTAAACCATATGATTGTCCAATTCAAAGTGATCAACACCACTCCATTTCAGCTCACTAATGTCTAGGATTGTTGTTGTTAAGTAACATAATGTTGAGTCAGTTGTAACCCATAGTGACCCTGGATAAGGTTTCTGAGAAGCAGCTGGTGAGCTTGAACCTCCAAACTTTTTGTTCAAACCTACTTTGCAGTCCAGCGCATGATCTCACAGCACCATATGAGGACCCCAATATCTAGGATAAATCTATCTTTATTTTTGACATTTTCCAAGTTTCCTAGATTCATAATTTGTATATTCATGTTCTAATTATTAATGGATGTTTATAGAGATTTCTTCTCATTTTAAGTTGTGCCCCATCAACAATTTGTTGTTGTCAAGTGCCATTGAGTCGGAACCGACTCATAGCGACCCCATGCACAGCAGAACGAAACACTGTCCAATCCTGGGCCAACCTCACTACCGCTCCCACACTTGACGCCATCAATGATGCCACCTGGCTGATCCATCTCGTTGGGGGTTTTCCTCTTTTTCTCTGACCCTTCATCTTACCCAGCATGACATCCTTCTCCAGTGACTGCTCTCTCCGGACAATGTGTTCCAAGTATGAGAGACGAAGCCTAGCCATCTTAGCCTCCAAGGAGCACTCTGGTTGCACTTCTTCCAAAACAGATCTATTGGTTCTTTTGGCAGTCCATGGCACTTTCAGTATTCTCCTCCAACACCACAACTCAAAGGCATCAATTCTTCTAAAATCTTCCTTATTCACTGTCCAGCTTTCACATCCATATGAGGTTATTGAAAATACCATGGCTTGGGTCAGGCGCACCTTAGTCCTCAAGCTGACATCTCTGCTCTTCAATACTTTCAAAAGTTTCTGTGCAATAGTAGGTCCCAAAACCTTTGCTCCATCCATGTCATTAAGATCTCCTCTATTTTGAGGAGGCAGTTGTATCCCAGTCATATGAGTGCCATCCACTTAGAGAGGCTCATCTTCTGGCACTATATCACAGACTATTCCACTGCTATTCATAAGTTTTTCAGTGACTACCCATTCAGAAGCAGTCCATTTCTTTTTCCTAGTCTTAGCCTGAAAGCTCTGCTGAAACCTGTCCACCATGGGTGACCCTGTTGGTATTTAAAATATCATTGGCATAGCTTACTGCAGCATAGCAACATACTAGGCACCACAGCTCAGCAAGCTGTTGATACTTCAAAAAGGCAAATATATTTTATTTCTCCATAATTTTCAGGATTCTTAAAGTTACTAAAATTATTGAGATTTTATGCCATGTTTTTACCAGATCTATTAAAGATACTCATTATCCATTTATCTGTTGATGACATTTAGGTTGTATTTACTTTCTGACTATTTTGAATACTGCTTCAATCAACAATGGTTTACATGTGTCTGTTTGAGTTCCTGTTTGGAATCTTTGAATATATATCTAGAAGTGAAATGCTGAGTAAAATGGAATACACCTTTTCCTCACTTATCAACTATTTCATTTTCTGACACTTCACATTTAAAACAATAGTGAAAAATCTAATATATGACTATTTTGTACATTAATGACATACATCAGGCAGCAGTGAATGCCAAGGTATGTGGAAAATGTAATACTGAAGGTGATGACTAAGGTTATACATCAATTTTTCTTGTCCATGATTCCCAGTGGTTTCGTAGTTATGTAATGATGTAATTTGGCAGTTATGTAATGATATATAGTCATCCCACATTTTGTGATCTGATAGGGTCATCCTCCATTTTCATGTAACACCAATTTTCACATAATGACCTGGCTTTTAGAATCTAACCACGTAGATAAGTGAGGAGAGGGTACAGTCCTCTGCCCTAAAGAGAAATGTAGTCCTGATACATGCTACAATATGGGTGAACCTTGGAAATTTTATGCTGAGTGAAATGGCTCAGTCATGAAAGAACAAACATTGTATGATCTGATTTAAATTAATAGACAAATATATAAAGACCAAACTTCATTATTGATTACCAGGGATAAAAAAGGGGAGCAAAATGGTTCTGTAGGATAACTAAACACTGGACTGTGAAATACAAGGCAGGTAATTCGCACCAACTAGCTACTCATAGGCAGAAATATGATGCTTTATGTTCCCACAAACATTACAGCCTCAGCAACCCTATTCAGGGTCTCTATGGAATCCTGGTATGGTACTGTGGTTGAATGCACTGGACTACAAGGTTAGTTTGAACTGCAAAGTTGGCAGTGCAAGTTTATCAGCCACTCCCTGGAAACCCTCTACAGGCTCACTATGAGTCGGAACTGACTCAACAGTACTTAACAACAAAAACAACATGGATCCAAACCAACACAAAAGCACTTAACAACAGCAACAGGATCAATAAAAGAAGAAAGGGAATCATTTCTTTGGAGACAGTAAGTTTCTATTAAGGGTGATAGCAAATTTTATAAATGGATACTGGTGATAGTTACACAACATAAAGAACATAATGCTACAGAATTACACATGTAAAAAGTGTTGAAGTTACAAATGTTTGAGCTGTTGTTGTTAAGTGTTGTCAAGTCAGTTCTGACTTGTAGTAATCCTGTATAGGTTTTCCAAGGCTTTAAATCTTCTCAGGATCAAAAAGCTTTATCTTTCTCCCTTGGAGTGGCTGGTGAGCTCAAAATTTGCACCTTGTGGTTCACAGTCCAGTGTTTATCATACACAGCCACCACACAACAAATAGTATATATATATATATACATACCACAATTAAAAATATTTAATTAGCAATAAAAACTGTCTTCACTTAATGAGAGTATCCATTTCAGAAATCACACTGTCACTTCTTCCTACTTCTAGATTATCCTTGAGCTGAGTTCAAGCTATTGTTGTCATTTGATTTTAATTCCTTCACTTTCTTTTTCCCTCTGGCACTAATATATTGACTGCTACCCTCTCAGTGTCACTGACCATTGATCTCTCCTGAGTTATAGACTGAAATGTTTCCGTTGTCTCTCCTCCCTCCAATTGAGTTTCCATGGTCTCATTAGAATTTTTTTAAAATAAAAGTTCATATGACTATATGATTTTCCACTTTATAACCCTTGTGCCATCCCTTAACTCCAGATGACAATACCAAATCCCATGGAGTGGCATCTAAAGCTGTCACAATGTGTGCAGGTCTCATCTTTCTTGTAGTATTTTACTTATTTGTCTCATTTTCCTTGAGCAGTAATCACCCTGTGTGGTATTTCCCAAATACTCCTAATGTGTGTGCTATTCAGTCATGCTTTTTTCTTCTGCCTAGAAATCCTCCTCTCTTCTATTTGAAAAATCACTCTTTTCCTTTCAGGAACAAAGTTAAATGCCACATCCTACTTGAAGTCTTTTATTTTTGTTTAATGTTTCTATAATTTAGAAGCAACACTTTTTGACTTATCCTCGCATATGTCACTTAAATTAAGTAACAAAATAAGGCCATCTAGTAATGCCCTTTCCCCTCTAGAGCTGAAGTTTCCCAGAGAAGTCCATCTCTGTCTTCTTTTCTAAACATACATTTATATTTATCATATTCTTATCTTCAAATATTTCAGAACCACATTTGGACACATTTACATAAATGAGTGATATCTTTTGCTAAAATTTTTTGGGTGATTATTTTCCTTGTTGTTTAGGCTTTCTACTCCCGTAGAGATTTATACCCTCGGAAACCCTGTACAGGGTCGCTATGGGTCGGAACCGACTCGACGGCACTTAACAACAACAAATTTTTAGAGTTAATGGTTTAGATACATGACATGTGTGTCTGTCTTTCACAATTAAAATTAAATCATATATATCTATGGTCTTAAACAGAGTGTGAGCTTCTCAGAACTTGCTCAGAATGAAACCTTAGTAGTGTGTTCTTCCTCACTCTCTCATTGCCGACACTAGAGAAAGATGTTTTCTTCAGATATTCTCTTGGCATTCTTCTACCTACTGCTAATAGTTAAAGCTAATCAAATACAATAGAAAGCCAGTCAGTGATTTTTGACTTAAGTGTATTGGAATTAATTAGAAGGCAATAACTTTTTGTTGGTGGTGGTGGTTTATTTAGTAATTGCTAGCACAATTTTCCCCACTTTGGCCTCTGATTCTGCCAAAGATTGACTTAGTTTTAGGCAGACAATCCTAACAAATTTACCCTTAGGTTAATAATACATTTTGGGTTTATGCAAAATATTTCACCAAAATAGCTCATTGTTGTTGTTGTTGTTAAGTGCCGTCGAGTCGGTTCCGACCCATTATGCAGATGATACCACCTTGCTTGTTGAATGAAAGTGAAGAGAACTGAAAATACTAACTGATGAAGATCAAAGAGCACAGCCTTTGGTATGAATTGCGTATCAATGTAAAGAAAACAAAAATCCTCAACACTGTAACAATAAACAATGATTCTTTCTTTTTACTTACATACTTGTGAAAAATATATATTCTTATCAATGTAGAAAAGATTGAAGTTGTCAAAGACTTCATTTTGCTTAGCTCAACCATCAACATTCATGGAGGTAGCAGTCAAGAAACCCAGTACCATGTTGCATTAGGCAAATCTGCTACACAAGACCTTTTTTAAAGTGTTGAAGAGCAAAGATGTCAGCTTGAGGACTAAGGTGCACCTGACCCAAACAATGATATTTTTAATAACCTCATATGTATGTGAAAGTTAGACAGTGAATGAGACCATAGAAGAATTGATGCATTTGAGTTATGGTATTGAAGGAGAATATCGAAAGTGCCATGGGCTGCCAAAAGAACCAACAGATCTGTGTTGGATGAAGTACAGTCAGAGTGTTCCTTGGAAGCCAGGACTCTCAGACTTTGGATACATTGTCAGTACAATGTCAGGAGAAACCAGTCACTGGAGACGTATATCATGTTTGGTAAGGTGGGTGGTCAGAGTGAAAGAGGAAGACCCCCAGTGAGATGAACAGGCAGCATCAATAGGCTCAAATGTAGCAACAATTTTGAGGTTGACCCAGGACCAGGCAGTGTTTCATTCTGTTGTGCATAGTGTCGCTATGAGTCAGTACTGACTCGATGGCACCTAACAACAACAACAACATATTGAAGTCATATGGATAGATGGATGAATAAATGAGATAGCTAATATAGAGGAGTTCTGAATCTCTTCTCAAAATAAACAGTAATCTGAGTCAAGAATTCCTAAGTATATTTCTATTTTACAGTCATTTTTAAGTAATTAAATGTTATATTTCAATAGCTTTAATTGCCACATGAAAACAAAATATAGTTGTGCACATACACTCAGTTACTTATAGTCTTTGGAGTATATAACTTTCTATTTCTAGTTAGAATAACTAAAATTCACATATTTAAAATTTGTGAACGCAAAGGAGAATATTTCTTAACCTCATATATCAGAATCTTGGCATTCTATTCCTGTAGCTGAATTTTTCTATAGCATTCAGGCAGTTACAGTTTATAGTAAGGTTCTGCCAACAATTCTTCACATAAGTCGGTTCTGACCTCTGTTGAATACTTGCCTTATTTTTTAGTTTTCTATCAGTGTGTTTACATATCTGATCTCTATTTGTCTTTAAGGGTTGGAAACATTCCATATAAACTTACAGGGATGTTTTAACACATACATTACTGATGATCACATGTGCAAAATAAACAACAACAAAAATAACAGACCGTTGTTAAGTCCAGATCCTGGTAACTCAAATATGTTGTAAATTGGGGACTCCTTATAGACATGTGGTATATTTCCTATACATTTGTTAACTATAATACCAGTTATATGATTCATTAAAGCCATTGAAAGGAATTCACAGTTTCAGGTGTGTGGGTAAAAAAATCAACAATGTAAAGGTTGTGTTTATACAATTGAAAATTAGTTAATTTCTAAAAGTAGGTAGGGGAATACTATCTAAATAAGTCAAGCTAAAAACTTGCCTAAGATTTTCATTTATTTTCTAATTCAATTATCTAAATGTTTGCCAGATTGCACTTTATATATTTTTCTTAGGAAATAGCATTTTATCTCAGTGAATTCTTTCTTTTGCATACCAAAACAGCTTTATTTAGCAATCACACACACAAAGACAGCTTGGAGGCAGCAGGCATGATTCTTTCTTTTACTTACATACTTGTGGAAAATATATATTCTCAAGAAATGTTTGTGAGATAATTTTGGACACTGTACATTGACTCCTTGTATTATTCTCTGCTGAGATAAGAAGCTCTAGGTTCACTTTCTGACTTCTCCAGGTGATGCTTCTAAACCTGTTTTCATATCTACAAATGTGACCACTGTTACTTCATTGTTGTTGTTGTTGTTAAGTGCCATCGAGTCGATTCCAACCCATAGTAACCCTGTATAGGGTTTCCAAGGAGTAGCTGGTGAACTTGAACCACTGACCTTGCAGTTCAAACGACTTTGCAGTGTGACGTTTAGCCCACAGTGCCACTACTGTAATTGTCTGTTCTGTGTGTCAGATTGGCAAAAGAGCCCTGGTGATGCAGTGGCTAAAGTGTTCAACTGCTAACCTAAAGATCAGCAGTTCAAACCCAGCAGGCACTCCACAGGAGAAAGATATAGTAATCAGTAGAGACTTGCAACCTTGAAACTCTTGTGGGGCAATTCTACTCCGTCTGATAGGGTCATTGAGTTAGAATTGGCTCAATGCAGTGGATTTAGTGGGTTTAAAGTAATGCAGTTCATGGTTTACATTCTAATTCTGCCAATTGATGTTTCTAATCCTCAATTTTTCATCTCTGCAAATATGGTCAATGTTACTTATTTCATTAAGCTGCTGTGATAGTTTTATATGCCAAATGGACTAAACTGTAATTTCCAGTTATTCACTCAAACACTAATCTAATCTAGAAGGTTTTTTGTGAATTTGATTAAAGAACAAAATCAATTTGCTTTAAGTAAGAGATCTTATCCTTGATCATCTGGGTGGGCTTGATTCAATTAGTTGAAAGGTCTTGAGAGTAAAGCTGAGGTTTCCCAGAGAAGTGAGAAGAAGACACTGAGCCTCTATTTTGCTGTTTTATATTGTGGCTGAGATTCCCAGCCTGCTTTTCCTAATGGCTTGTCCTGGGAATTTAAAACACGCATAGTCAGTTCTCACAACAATGTAAGCCAATAATTTACAAAAAAAAATCTCTGAGGAAGAATTGCAAGACTTCAAGATTCACTTACTTTGGACATGTCATTAGCATAGACCAATCACTAAACAAGAACATTATGTTTGGTAAAGTAGTGTGCCAACAGAACTGAGGGACACTCTCAATGGTATGGATTCAACAACAGTAGCAACAGAATAGTTAATATTCCAACATTCATGAATATGTCGCAGAAGTAGGCAATATTCCGTTCCCTTATATATGTGGTTACCATGAATCAAAGCTGATTGAATGGTAACTAACAACAAAAACAATTAATTTTGTTTCTTTGTTGAACTCTGACTTATGATAGAGGGACAGTGAAGAATACATGAATAGGATGCTGCATATTGCACATTGAGCTCAAGGCAGTCAAAATGTACACCTACTGGCATGTGCCAAAGGGCAATAGAGAGACATGAATGAATGCAGTCAAAAATCACAACCTCTTTTTGGTTCTCCGGAAGCCCAGGTCATTGTTAGGTGCCATTGAGTTGGTTCCTACTCAAAGTGACACAATGTAAAACAGAACAAAATGTTGTCTTCTCCTGGAGTATCCTCAGAATTGTGCTCTGTTTGACCCCATTGTTGCCATCACTGTATCAGTCTATCATATTGAAGGGCTTTCTCTTGTACTGTTATACTTTACCAAGCATGCTGTTCTTCTAATGTTCCTTCCTGACAACACGTGCAATGTACAAGAGACAAAATCTTGAGATCCTCACTTCTAAGGAACATTCAGCTGTACTTATTCCACAACTTATTTGTTCACTCTTCAGGTGTTGTTGTAGTTGTTGTTAAACACTGTCCAGTAGGCTCCAACCCATAGCGACCCTGTATAGTGTTTTTGAGGAGCAGCTGGTGAGCTAGTACCACCAACCTTGCAGACCAAACCAACTTTGCAGTCCAGTGATTTAACCCAAAGTGCCACAACAGGACTTCTTCAGGTAGTCTGTGATATACTCAGTATTCTTTGTTGTTGTTAAGTGTCATCAAATTGGCTCTGACTCATAGCGACTCTGTATAGGATATCCAAGGAATGGTTGGTGGGTTTGAACCTCTGACCTTGCAGTTCAAACAGACCTTGTGATCCAGTGCTTATCCTCCAGCGCCACACTGGGACTCTTTAATTGAAATCCATCAATTCTTCATCATTCTTTTAAATTCATTGTTAAGGTTTCACTTGCATATGAGGTCAATGACATTACTGTGACTTAAGGCAGGTTTACCCTAGTCTTCAAAGGGCATTACTAATTTTTAACACTTTACAGAGATCTTTTGCAGCAGATTTTCCCAGTGCTATACATTGTAAGGAGCTCTGGTAGCGTAGTGGTTACGAATCGGGCTGCGAACCTTAAGGTCAGCGGTTCGAAACTACCAGCCGCTCCGCGGGAGAAAGATAAGGCTTTCTACTCCCATAAAGATTTACACCCTCGGAAACCCTGTTACAGGGTTGCTATGGGTCGGAACCGACTCGACGGCACTTAACAACAACAACAACAACAACAATATACATTGTTTGGTATTTTGACTGCAGCTATGATGGGCTTTGATTATGGATCAAAGAAAGATGAAATCCTTGACACCTTCAGTCTTTTCTCCATTTGTGATGGCATTGTTTATTGGTCCCCTTGGGAGGATTTTTGTTTTCTTTATATTGAGATGTAATCCATAATGAAGGTTATTGTTTTGTTAACTGTCACTGAGTCAGTTCCTACTCAGCAACCTTGTACAGAGCTTCCAAGGAGCAGCTACTGGGTTGAAGATCAAAGATCACAGCCTTCAGTATGGGTTGCACCTCACTGTAAAGAAAACAAAAATCCTCATCACTGGACCAATAAATAAGATAATGAAAATGGAAGAAAGATTGAAATTCTTACAGATTTCCTTTTGCTTGGATCCACTATCAACACTCAATGGAAGCAGCAGTCAAGAAATCACATTATGTATTGCATTAGGAATATCTGCTGCATAAGACTTTTTATCTGGTAGCGTACTGGTTACGAATCGGGCTGCGAACCTTAAGGTCAGCAGTTCGAAACTACCAGCTGCTCCATGGGAGAAAGATGAGGCTTTCTACTCCCGTAAAGATTTACACCCTCGGAAACCCTGTACAGGGTCGCTATGGGTCGGAACCGACTCGACGGCACTTAACAACAACAACAAGACCTTTTTAAAGTGTTCAAGAAAGATGTCAGTTTGAGAACAAAGGTGCGCCTGATCCAAGCCGTGTTTTTATCAGTAGCTTTGTAGGCATGTAAAAGGTAGACAATGAATAAGGAAGACCACAGAAAAAGCATTCAAGTTATGGTGTTAGAGAAGAGTACTGAAAATAACAAAATACAACAATATCGACTGCCAGAAGAACAAGCAAATCTGTTGGAAGAAGTACAATTAGAATGTTACTTACAAGCCTGCATGGAGACTTCATCTCTCATACTTCAGACATGTTTTCAGGAAGGGCTAGTCCTTAGATAAGGACATCATGCTTGGTAAAGTGGAGGCTCAGTGAAAGATTGAGTAACACGGTGGCAACAGCAATAGGATGAATGGTAACAACAATTTTGAGGATGGCACAGGATCCGAAAGTGTCTCATTCTGTTGTGTATAGAGTTGCTATTGGAACAGACTCGACGGCACCTAACAACAACAAAACATTATTTATACTCCCATGTGCTGAAAGCAGTTTTCTCATCCTCAAAGCTTATCCCCTAAGACAATGTCACTTCTTGTAGGTTTTAGTTAGGACAATACTATTGTAGTTGTTATGTGCCGTGGAGTCGGTTCCGAATCATAGCGACCCTGTACAGAGTTTCCGAGGCTGTAAATCTTTACGGGAGCAGAAAGCCTCATCTTTCTCCCATGGAACAGCTGGTAGTTTCGAACTGCTGACTCTGAGGTTAGCAGCCCGATTCGTAACCACTATGCTACCAGAGCTACTATACCATCACATAAATTTATGTTTTAATCATCATAGATTAAATGGTAATGTGGTAACAAAGAAGTGCCAAAATTTCATTTACATAGCACATTAAAGACTTATTTCTTTCTTCTGCAAGTCTTATAAACTAGGCAACTCTCTTCTATCTTGGCAGTGTGGCAGTTCAGACATGAGAAGAGAAAGCTGAAAGATCACATAAATACTCTTAAGGGCCAGCCCTGAATGTGGCCACATCACTTGCACCATATCCTAATGGCATAAACCAGTCACATGTATCCTAACTTCAAGGAAAGCTGGAGGAATAACCTCTAACAAAAAAGCCTACAGAATTATTAGAAGTTTGCCTAACTATAAAGACAATTCTGATTTTAAAAATCACTAAAAGGTTGTTATTAAGTGCTGTCAAGTCAATTCTGACTCATAGTGAACCTATTTAGGATTTTCAAAGAGCGGCTGGTACATTTGAACTGCCAATCTGATCTTGTGGTTAGCAGTCCAGTACTAATCCAGCAGTGCCTTCTCTTTTTCCCCAGCAGATGCCAAAGACTTATTTTAGGGTCAGTCAGGGGGAGCCCTTGCATCCTATCATCACAGATTCCTTCTGGGTCCTAGAATCCCAGATTCTATCAGGTTTGATTGGTTTTTCATTCTGTTTATCTGTTTGGGCTTGGGTTGAATGTTGCTGTTGTCTGTGTTTAACATGTTTGTTGTTGTTGTTGTTGTTAAGTACCTTGAAGTCGGTTCCGACTCATAGTGACCCTACACAGGGTTTCCTAGGCTGAAAATCTTTACGGGAGCAGAAAGCCTCCTCTTTCTCCCGCAGAACAGCTGGTAGTCTCAAACTGCCAAACTTGAGGTTAGCAGTCCGTATTATGTCTCTTCGTTTTATATGTAATTTTATGTTATAATATCTCTGAGAATATTTTTGTTAACATGAATTATATTTTAGAACCAGTCTCTGCATATGTGCTTATTACATATCATAATATCTTTAGAAGACTTCAATTTGAATAACATAATTTTGGCAAATACAGGTAGTCTCCAACTTATGATGTATTTGAGTTATGACAAACCCCATTGACCATTTTCCTTTACTTATGATCTGTGCATTTTCATGTATGTATGTATTAAAATAATCCGTTAAATTTATGTTTAATGTTGCCAACCTCAAAGACAAATAAAAATGAGATTTATAAAGATACTGATATCAAAAGGCATTAATAATGAAGACTAAAAAAAAAAGCAAAAACAAAAACAAAGAGGTAAAGTCTGTTTTCTGCATCTGGAGGTTGGGCATCTATAGAGTCAACCAATCCTGAATAGACAACACCCACTGTGGGGGAAAGCAATTATGTAATTAAAGCCATCTCTCAATGGCAAATGGAAAGCATGCTATTTGCAGAGCATTCACATTGTATTAAGCTATTAAGGAGTCCAGGTAGCATAGTGGATTACCAGCTTGGCTGCTAACCATAAGGCCAGCAGTTCGAATCTACCAGCTGCTCCTCGAGAGAAAGATGAGGCTTTCTGTTCCTGTAAAGACTTAGTCTCGGAAACCCTGTACAAGGTCACTATTAGTTGGAACCTAGTCTATGGCGCTTAACAGCAATAGGCTATTGTAAGTAATCTACATATAATTAAAGTATATGGGTAGATGTGCATAGGTTATATGCAAATATTATGACATTGTATATAAGTGACTTGAGCATCTGTGGATTTGGGTATCTGGGGGTTTCTGGAATCAATCTTTCATGGAAACCAAGGGACATTGTAGTAGACTTATATCAGAACCAATTTGTATAGTGGAGTTGTCCTAAAGGAACTCTATTACAAACTGGGGACCTCATGTACACCGCTTGTTATTAGTTAACTTAGTCATTAGGTGCCTTATATTTGCAATTATTTCGTATTGCTACATGGGGAGTATCCAGATAAATGAGAATTAAATGTATCCTATTGAAATATAGTATGAAACTGATGAAATTAGGTTAAAAAAATATCTTGTCTGTGACTTCAGAGAGCTTCTGGGTTGATAATCAAGTAAGTCTAGATCAGATTCCGTGGATGATAGTCTCAATTCAGGTACTTCACTCAGCAAAACACTTATAATAAGAGGGTAAACTATTTCCATGAGCTACCCTGTATATCAAAATCTATTGGTAATCATCAACTAAAAATATTAAGAAAAAGATAATAAGGCCATTTGAAGAATAATTGTTGCCAGTTGGCCAGCAGAAAGAAAACAGAACAATGAACAAAATGAAGTCTTTTAACTTAGTGATTTTATTAAGCAACCAGTATTTCTTCATGTATTCCAAGAAAATTCTCACTCTTATCAACTGTCATACATATTAACTTTGTTCTAAAGTTTCTTTGTTCTGCTGACATTCTGCAATTTTGTTTCCAAATTGCTCCCTTCCCTTCCTACTCAATTTTGTTCTCTTCTCTTTGAGCTGAGATTTAGAAAAACTTCATTTTAGGAATGGGAGGCCAGCAGGGAGAAATTTGAAAGATACAAGCCCTAGTTTATAGTAGATACTTGTATGGTGTCAAGTCAACTCTGATTCATAATAACTGTGTAAAGACAAAGTAAAACTGCCCTATCAGGTGTCTCAGGCTGAAATCATTACAGAAGCAGACAGCCACGTAGAGGGTTTGAAATGCCAACCTTTCTGTTACTATCTGACTCTTAATCATTGTGCTACCAAGTGTCCTTTAGTTAGTCAGTAGCCATTCAATGAAATCTATGTATAAAATATACGTAAAGTTGGTTTGAATGGCAAGGTCAGTGATTCAATCTCACCAGCCGCTCCTTGGAAACCCTATACAGGACTCCTCCCTGCGAGTCAGAACCAACTCAACGGCATATAACAACAACAACATGAGCTGGCCCTGGAAAAGTAGTTAGGGTTTGAATAGATAGACAGAAATTTGGCTTGTTTGTTTCTCTAAATTAGGAAAATTAGCAAAAAAAAAAAAAAAAAAAAAAAAAAGGATTTGAAAGAAAGAAGGAACATTCTCACTAAAATAATAAAACAATCATGTTTAAAAAAAAATAACTATACATATGGAGTCCTGATGTCATGCCACAGGATAAGCACTCGACCTTAAAGTTGGTTCAAACCATACAGTTGGTGGTTCAAACTCACCAGCCCTCCTCAGAACCAACTTGATGGTACTTAACAACAGCCAAATACATATGGAGCAAAAAAGGAATTACATTTAACCAGTTATCTTAAAGAGGTTTTGGAGTTTAAGTCACAGAACTTCTAATAAAATCCAGAATTTTTTTACTACACACTTCTTTACCTACCAAGCTCACCTAATCTGTGTTGTCAAGTCAAATCTGACCCATAGTGCCCCTATGTATTAAAGAATAGAACTTCTCCACATGGTTTTCTTAGCTGTAATTTTCTATGACAGCAGATCTCCAGGACTAGCTTTCACTGGGTGTGTTTGAATTGCCATCCTTTAATTTCGTAGCTAACACAAACTGTCTATGTCACCTAGGGACCTCACCAACCAAGTAGACCTTATGATTTAAAATAAAATCTAGCGCCTAAGAAAACTTACTCCTCTTGCCGATTTTAAATACAAGGGAAACAAAAGAAATGTTCCTTTAACTTTAAAATCCCATCATTCAAAGTTTCAACTTATCGATTATTCAAGAGGACTTCTCATTCTGTTTAGTTAGAGATTCACTATTATATCTCATCCTCTAACTGTACTGGCTGGCAGCAGTAACAGAATATTTGTATTCTGTGGCATTTTTCTCCCCACAAATCAATATGAGGGAAATGATCTTTATTGTCCCACCATTAAACAAGTTCTTTCACAAGTTTGTGGTTTTACAGTAATTTTTTTCCCCGAAATTTACAAGTGATTTATTTATCTATTTTTTTGTGTGTGTGTGAATCCTGGGCACATGGACTTTTCTCTCACTTATATTCATCTGCTCAAAGGACATATAAAAACAACCTTATATGTGCAAAATATGCTAATAAGCAAATCTATCAGGCTGGAAATTCTGGGGACACGTTATATGCTGTTTACTCCTGTATTTTCCACTTAGCAAAACCAAGAACAACACCATAGATACTCAGTTGTTGTTGATAAGTACCTTGAGGTCAGTTCTGACTTACAGCAACCCTGTAAAGAGTTTCCAAAGAGCAACTGGTGAGATGGAACCACCGACCTTGTGGCTAACACTCCAGTACGTATACTACAGCATCACACCAGGACTCCAGATATTCAGTTGTTGTTAAGTGCCTTCGAATCAGTTTTGACCCATAGTGACCTTGTATAGGGTTTCTGAGGAGCAGCTGGTGAGCTTGAAACTCTGATCTTGTGGTTCAAACCAACCTTGCCGTCAAGCACATTAACCTACAGTGTCACACCAGGACTCCAGATATTCAGTAGTTAATAATTGTTAAATGAATACTATGGTTGTTTTTAAAACCACATCAAATTTAAGCACATGAAAGCCATAGCTACTCATTGTTTGCATACCAAGGAGGGAAGATAAATCTTTTCAGATTAGGTATGTGACTAATTAAATTCCTAATATTTTCCCCCTCAGAATGATCTATAATTATATGCTAGATTGAATATTATTGGAATTCAGGCAAATTAGGTAATTGACCATGTAGGACTCCTAGCCCACCAATATGATACTATGTAAAATGGGTAGACATAGGAAAATATAGGCAGTTGAATTCAGGTGACTTTGGGCTTTTAGGGTATCTGTGGTCTAAGGCAGATATCTAAAACTAACATCAGCATGTATGCCTCCCAGAGAATATATTCAGCAAATTATATTGAGTAATTAAAATGGAGGTTTGTTTTGAAAGGCAAAAATAGGTGATGGATTGAATTGATAGTCTTCATATCAACAGTTATGAATTGGAGAGTCTCAGGAAGAAGGCACTAACTGAGGTTCAAAGTGAACTGGTAGGTCTGTAGGAATATTGAAATGCTAGAAAAGTTAACAGATCAACCATATAATTAAGATTTCAAGTGAGATCCACTTCTATGAACTGAACTAGTATAGGATATAGACATAGAAAGTCATAGATTAGAGGATCTACAAGAATCTGAGAATTGCTGTAATACCTCAGGTAGAGGTTCTTACTGTAGCAAAGAAGTCTTGCATAGGTGTAGAGAGCACTGAGAGGCCCAGCAAACAATGCCAGGCCACACCAGGTTATAACGTATGATCTGTCTTGCTTCACTGTAAAACTAAAGTATCCTGAGGAAAGAGATGGTCATGTCAAAAATTTAACAAGGACTGGACTAGAGATAGCAAATATGACCATATTATTTATTTTCCAGCCTTATTTACCTTTAACGGTGGAAAGAAATGCTTGAATAATTTGGTCAGTATCTCAGATGGATTGTTACCCTAACTGGAACAGAGGTTGTAGAAAGTTGTGGAAATTGAGTTTTAAGAAACTTTCTGGGCAGAATGGAAGCGATAGACACACAAGAATCTATGTTGATTCTGGTGACAATGATACATTATCTATGTATAAGGATTATTTAGCCTTTCTTACCAGAGCCTCTAATGACTAGGTGTTGAGGAAATAAAGAACTCATACAAATCTTGCCCTGAAATCCTTGCATGGGAGGAATGTTGGGAAGAAATTCTTTATGGACATATCCTGTGATATTTCTTAGTCAATTGTGGAGTACACAGTCAGCCTGCAGGGTAACAATAAAAAGACCAGTCAAGATGCAGTTACTTTCCATATTTAGAATCATGAGAAATCAATGCTGAAGAGATATAAATGAGAAAGGAAGATAGAGGCTTTCCTTCCCCCTCCAAAATCTTTTAATATGGTTTCCATTACTAGAAAAGAGCAGGAATTCTCAAGGGTTAAAGAGATGTATTTGGGATAACAACTTTTGTAGATTATCTACCATTGCTAATTAATCCAGATAATTAGTTTGAAAAGGAAAAAAACAAACAAACAAAAACTTGTTCCAGACTCATACCAGCAATAAATCCTCACAGCATTGAAGTTTTAATTTACACTACTCTGTTGTATAGTTCTAAATCCCCCAACTGATATATGAACATAAAAAGTAATCCCAGGATGATAATGCCCTCATAATTGTTGGTTAAAGCCAACAGTATACCTCCCTGGAGAAACAAGGTCCAAAGGACTTCTGAACACACCTATAAACTGCTCATGCTGTTGTCACTAGTCCTCTGAGGGAATCAATGTGCTGCCATAGGAAGGTTTTGTAAATTACTATTTTAATTCAGTGTTGAATTCTTGTCCTTTGCAATGATGCATCATGTTTTCTGGCTCCATGCCTTCTTCCTGTGCTATGATTGCTCAACAAAATAAAGATAATTCTTGTTTGGACTGAGTATGCATGCGTTTCCTGTATAAGAAGAAAATAATCTCCTTCTGTCCACTGTTTATTTTTAGAATGTGTTCTTCAATTTCGGAGTTTGTCATTATCGTTCACAAAGCTTATTTATATTGACCTTTACTATCCTTTTTAACATCTTAAAACTTCCATCATATCTCTGCTCCTCAATGTCTTTCCTTCAACTATTGTAATCTCAATTTGTCTAGTTCTCAGAAGTAATACAACCTCCTTTCTCATTTATCATTCTGGTCCCATCAATTTCTTCTGCCTCCTCAATGTCTTTCTTGTGACATTATTCCTTTCCCTACTGAGGGAGATTGTCTCAAATGGTAAGTCACTGAGTGTATTTAATCAGCCACCATTACAGTGTCTGGCTTCCCAAGACATGTTTGTAGCCTATTTCATCAATTTATTGTTCTTAAAAGAAAACCTAATTTCACAATGAAACTACCCAATCCCTTTTTCATCAAAAGCCAGGGTAAAATATATCTTTGGTGTAAACAATAGCGTTCAGCTGCTTTGATCTAATTTGGAAATGGTTTACACTGTGTGTTCTCTAAAACCACGTCTTTGGACTTTTTATTATAGTAGGTATTGTTGTGACCCTTTTCCCTTAAGGAGTCTGATGGAGCAGTGGATTAAGTACTGGGGTGCTAAGCCACCCCATTGGAGAAAGATGAGAGGTTGTGCTCCCATTAAGATTTATAGTATCAGAGAACCCTAAGGAGCAGTTCTACTTTGTTTTAGAGGGTTGGTATGAGATGAAATCTACTCAACGGCATGGGTTTGCTTAGGTTTTTGGTTCAGTCTCCTTTTGTCCTCTGTGTCTTCCCCATTTTGTCTTGCATTTACTCCTGTAACCTAAACACTGCCCAGTGCCCCTGATCTACTATGCATAATAATCCTTGCATAGTGTTCGTATGCTTTACTCTTGATCCTTGGATCAATTCAATAAAATAGGTAGCATGGCTATGACCACCCGAAATATGAAACCTCCTCAAAGGCTAAAATAGGAACTCCAGTTTCCCAACTCTTAATTTTCCCACTAAACCAAGAATCTGAAAACTAGATAAATTGTTGACAGGTGACCTTGTAACGTTGCAGCTAAAATTGAATGAGTTCCCTCTTTGTGAATATGGGAACTAGATTTGCATGTTATTTGCATGTGTTTGCATAACATATTAATGTCCACAGTATTCAAGTATACAAGTTGAAATATAATAAAGTAATTGAGCTCTTAGAGCAGCTTTTGGGGATGTTCAAGAATTTTCCTCATTATCTAAAACCCATATGATCATGTTTCCACTTTATCTATGATCCTCTTTTATCATTCTTCCTTTTCTTTTTCCCCTAGCCTTATTGTTACATACATACAGATATATATCAATACTGTACTGCTAACCCCAAGGTTGGTGGTTCAAACCCAATAGGCCCTCCTTGGAAACACTTTACAGTGAGAATATGAGTCAAAATTGACTCAGCAGCACTTATCAACCAAAATAACAACAATATGTATATATGTTAAATTTTATATGTATATGTTAAGTTAGAAGGGCAGGATTCAAACCCAGGTATGTCTGACCCCAAAGCCAATGCCATTTCCACCTTATCAAGCTACTTCATATGATGAAGCATCTTCATATATCAAGAATTGTGGTGTGGTGCTATAGGACAAGCACTGGACCACAAGGTCAGTTTGAACTTCAAGGTCAGTGTTTCAAACTCACCAGCTACTCATCATAAACCTTATACAGGATTGCTATGAGTTGGAAATGATCAACAGCACTTAACAACTTAACAACTCCGTATATGTCATGATTTTATAAGGTCAAAAAGGTTATAGTATCTAGACCAACCAGCCCGCATCGTGGACCAGATTTCCACCATGTATCAGTGCTAGGAAGGGTAAGAAATCAAGAAATTTAGGAAAACAAGAACAGAGATTTGAAGTAATTAATAATACTGCATTAAAACTTAATAATGAATTGTACTCTAGTGAGCTTCTTGTCTTACGACAACAAATACAATAGTATATTTTATGTTAACTATTTCATCAGACATTGTGAAGGCAGGGTTCACTTGATTGCCATACCTATGGATTTGTCCAAATGAAAATTCCTTTGGGAAGAAAGAAAGGGTGACAGACTGACTGACTGGAGACAGTTAGTCTTTCAGCACTCATGAACATATCAGTATGAATTAGGCCTAACGATTCTATTTAGCTGTGACTTAGTGAGCCAGAGGTCAGGATGATGAGGCACTGGCACAATGATTCTGTAACCAGGCAAGAATGGCTAATGGAATTTGAGAATGAGATAGAGTGAATAGCCCTCAGTGAGGGGACTGCTTTGTCAAAGTGTCTCCATGGACTACAAGAAAAGCAGAAAGCCAAAGGAGAATAACACGGTCTACCCAGATTTATCCTTCCACTAACTTGCTTTCCCTGAATTCAGAATCAAGAAGTGAACTCCACTCCTCTCTTTTCCCAGGGACCATCCTTCCAAAATCAAGTCATTTGCCTCTATTATTCTCCCAGTCCTCTGGGTGGTGTACTTAGTTGCTAACCAAAAGGTTAGGGTTCAAGTTCATCCAAAGTTGCTTCAGAAGAGTGGCCTAGTAATCTACTTCCAAAAAATAAGTCATTGAAACATTTATGAAGGACAGTTCTTCTATTCTGACACACACAATGTCAGCATGAGTCGGAGTCACCTCCACAGCAAGTGGCTTTATTCTTCTAGCAATAAAAGTTTTGTCAGATCTAAAAGTGAGATATTCCCTGTCACGACTATATTCTAAGGAATTATCCAAATGGCCTTTCTTGCCTTCAAGGCCCCTTTAGGGTAACTCAAGGCAAGATAAAGCAAGTGTTACTCTTTCAGACCAAAACTTAGCCATAGATGTGAATGGTTTCTTCAGAGTTTGAAACATGGGTTTCATACCCTACCTGCATAGACTCAGGTAAGATTTAGGCCTCTGCCAGCAGTAGAAAGTCATGGTTATGCCCTCTAGCAGTGTTCTGCCCTTTTACCAAACTCATCCAGCTCACTTCAAGATATCATCAGGCAAATTAACCTACATCAAAAAGGGTGCATGGCTTATTTTGAAATGTCACATATCATTGCTTCATATAAAATGTTAAGACTAAAAATTCTGGCAGAATTAAGAATTCCTAGGAATTCCAAGTTTCTGGGATAAGAGTCCTGCTGCCTTCATTAATCCAACCCTATGAAAATAAAACCTATCGATAAGGCTGAGAACGTATTTCTGGTAGCATAGTGGTTCCATGGGAGAAATATGAGGCTTTGTGCTCCTAGAAAGATTTACATCCTCAGAAATCCTATGTAGCATTGCTATGAGTCAGAATTGACTCCACAGCACACCACTACTACCATAAGGCAGAGAGGACCACCAAGAATAGGAATGGGTTCTAAAGATTTTCCAACAGCATTTTACCTGTTACTCAACAACTTCTTTATCAGAGGGTTCTCTGAGGCTGTTGCCATACTCAGTCGGATGCAATATGAACCACAAAATGAATTGCAGCCACTCAGGTTGATGTCTGCAAAAAGGATGAAGAAATATCTCTGGATTGTCAGAAAGTGTGAAAAGACTAGCAATTGGAATATTGTCAATCACTTCTAAATGGACACATTTTCAGGAAACATGCTTTCCTTCTGTTTCTCACTGTCTCTTGTGGAGGGCTAATGTGCAATACTTTAAGGTGTTAGGAGAGGGAAGCCACTTCTGAAGCTGTTTATTTCCCTAGCTGAGACTTTGAAGAATAGACCATAAGAAGCCTAGAGAGATAATTGCTTTTTGATCATGTCATCTTACTTCTGACTCATTGAGGGTTTTTTTTTCCTTCTCTCATACAAATACACTTGTATACATCGATTCTCACTGAGGACAAAGCTATGAAATAAAGTATGCTTAGGAAGCTAAGCTATGGACTATCCTAACTCAGTATTCTACCAATCATTCTATACATAATTAATTAACCTCTCATGGTGTATTGATAAAGTCAAGCATTATTTTGAAAAATTTTCTTAGTAGTATGTTTATGTTTAGACTATTATGAGCTCACTTTCATTAATGTTATCTCATTCCAATGATAGAACACCAGGCCATGCCACTCCAGTTGTTTTCATGAATTTCAGTATGCTTAGAAATTGATCAACAAATATTCCAGAAGAAGGCTTTGAGGATCTGTTTGATTACAAAGTGTCAGAAATAATGGGTTTTTAGAACACAAAAATCATCCTTTAATTGTAAAACTATAGATCTGAAAGTCATGATAAAATAAATTGTAGGAAACTTAATTATGCCCCGACATCTTCCTTCTCTTTTAAAAACTTGGACCCAAAAAGGTCATGTACAATTTGGCTGTTTCCTAAATATATATATATATAATCTGCACTCAGACACAGATGTTTTTTCTGGTTTTAGATAAGGGTTCAAAGTTGGCCAAAATGTTAGTCTTCTGGATCCATCTCTGCACATGCAAGAATCTGACTCTAATTGTTGTCGTCAGCTGCTGATGACTTGGGACAAAATGCTGTCTAGTGAGCCCTCCCCATGATCGCTTGTAATCATACCATTGTGAACTGTAGTATTTTCATTGGTTGGCTTCTTGATGTAGATTCAGGCCTTTTTTCTAGTCCATTTTAGTCTGGAAGAGCCACTGTACTTGGTTAGCATTATAACAACTTACAAACCTCTACTGGAAGATGGGTGTTAGCTGTGCATGATGATTTCATCAAGTGCCACATTTTGTATCAGAAGGTTAAAGCTTCAGAATTGTCCATTGAATTGTGCAGAAAAAAAGATGAAAAAAAAAAGTCTTTATTGACTTAAATGATAGCCCTTGTTCTCTGTTTAATTCTACATCTGTTTTGATGTAGAAGAAAACAGAGAACAAAGGATATCATTGCTGATATCACCTGGATCCTGGTTGAAAGAAGAGAATACTAGGAAGATTCCTACCTTTTGTTTTGTTTTTTCTTATTATCGTCTATTCAAAGGAGTCCTGTGACTCTGTGGGTTAATGCACTGGACTGCAAGGACTCAAGGTTGGCAGTTCAAGCTCATCAGCCCCTGCTCAGAAACCCTATACAGGGTCACTATGAGTCGGAACCAACTTAACAGCACTTAACAACAACCGCTATACAAAGGCATATAATTCTGTGAATCATAACAGACTTTGGAATGGAAACGGAACACTTAGTTATAAAATTGTAGAGCCTTCCCATGTTTCAAGAAGCAGTCATTCGAACAGAACAAGGAGATACTGCATGGTTCAGATTTGGAAAAGGTATGCAGTTGGATTGTATTCTTTTATCTATGGAGTCCTGGAGTGCCACCATAGGATAAGCACTTGACCTCAAGGTTGGTTTGAACCACCACAAGGTCAGCAGTTCAAAGTCACCAGCCATTCCTTGGAGACGCTATACAGAGTTGCTATGAGTTAGAACCAACTAAAGGACACTTAACAATGGCAACATTCTACCTGTATGTAAAGTAAATAATCTGAGAAACTGAACTATATAAAGAAGAATGTAGCATATGGGTTAAAGGAAGACTCATTAACAATGTTATTATGCAAGTTACATACTTTAATTTGCTGAAAATGAAGACAACTTTAGATAATTCCTGACAAAAACCAGTGACTTCAGTCTTTTGTATGGATTACACCTAACATTAGGAAAACAAAACTCCTCACCCCTGAATCAGTAAACAACACTATGATAAATGAAGATGAAACTGCAGTTGTCAAGGATTTCATTGCCCTTCAACAACAATCAAAGTCCATGGAAATGGCAGTCAAAAAAATCCAATCAAGTATTACTGCAAATGGCCTTTTGAAATGTTAAAAAAGCAGAAATGTTGTTTAATGACTAAGATGTTGCTGACCCTAACTAAAATCTTATCGCTCATCTCTATGTTTGTGAAAAGTGGACAATGAACAAGGAAGATAAAAGAACTGACTCATTGAAATTGTGCAAAGTGTAGACGCTATATGAGTACAATAGACAGCTACAAGAATGAAGACATCAGTCTTAGAAGAAATCCAACCAGAATGCTTTTAGAAGTGAGGATGTAGGACTTTGGTTTACTTCCTTCAGGCTAATAATCAGGAAAGGCTAATCACTAGAAAAGAACATCATAGTTGGTAAAGTGAAGTATCAAGGAAGACAATGGAGGTGTGTGGTGAAATGGACTGATACAGCGGCAGAAACAATGGAGTCAAATATAGCAAAGATCATACAGACGGCACAGAACCAGGCAGCATTTCATTCTGTTATGCATAAGGTCTCCATGAATAAAAGCGATGGCAACTAACAACAACACCAATGACGACAAGCTAAGTTATCTTACAATTATGCTTAGCAAAGCCAAATATCAAATGTTGGACCATATGGATATTATTATCAGGAAAAGAGCTGATAGTAAATATTGTACATATGGTCAGAAAAAGAACATCCATATGGTCAGATATTTGAGGCTAATTGTCATAGAAACCAAACATTCTTTTATTCAATACAAAATCTGATTATACAATTTCTTGTTTAAATTCTTTCTTTGACATCCAAGACCTTAGCATAACATGTTGTTGTTACTATTGTTATAGCGACCTTGGTGAGTTTCCAAGAAGCAACTGGTGGGTTTGAAGCACCCTGTGGTTCCCAGTCCTGTGCTGATCCTACAGTGCCACACCAGGATCCCTATTTGTTTTCAATACCTTAAATCTTGTTGGGACTTACCTGTAACTATTATTGAACTATTGGAGTCTTAGTGGGGCACTGTGGGCTAATGCATCTGACTGCAAAGTCATTTGAACTGCAAGGTCAGTGGTTCAAGCTCACTAGCTGCTCCTTGGAAACCCTATACAGGGTTGCTGTAGGTCAGAAACAACTATACAGCACTTAACAACAACAAATTCTTGACCTGTCTATGAATTCTGCGTACATTCTAAGAGTTCTGCTTGTATTCAGGATCCTTCACACTTTTACACCTGAAATATATACCTTTCCACCACCGTCACCACCAAACCCTTGGAAGTCTGATCTATTCCTGCTCATTTTATTAAAGTTTCAGTTCAGATTATCCTGATTTTCTTATCTTCCATCTTCAGGTATATCTGTCCCCTTCTTCCTGGTGCACTAACTGCTGCCTTTGGTCATTGAATTAATCATCATCTAATTTGTAAATTACTTGGGAATAAGGGCACATTCTTATTAATCACTTTACTTTCAGTAGAGCAACAGTACCTAATACATTTGAGGGTATGAACAAGCATTTTTTCAGAAGGACTCACCTAACTAATGAATAAGCAAAGAAGCAGATGATCTGTAGAAAAAGACAGATTATGTGGGTACACCCAAGGACAGCCTTTCATATAAGTGAAATTAGCAACTATCACCTTTATCTCCATGATATGATTTTAACAGTCTAGATAGAATAGATCTATCTGCATAAAATTGTTCCTTACTGGCCAAACTATCATAGTTACTTCTTTATGTAAAGCAATTGGTTTCCCTTGTTAAAATGCACAAACTAAATGACAGGCCAATGCTATAATATAGAAAAAGATACTAAATTCAGGTTCAGGCAATAGGAAAAATAACAAAATAACAGAATACGTAGCAATAAGGGAGACTCAGCAGATGCTAGAAAGGGAAAAATGATACCAAATGACCATAAAAAATTGGTTCAATCTGAAGTAGAACACAGTATAAGACAAAGAGAGCAATTGCAACATGAAGAGTAGTAGTAAAGGATGGATATAGATGTTAGAACACGGAAGCTATAACAGACATTCAATTAGTGTGCTAAAAGAAAATAACAGAGAAAAATCAAGATGCAATTCAGTATTAGATATTATCTTCTCAGTATGTATTTATTTTATACATAAGGGAATTTTGTTAATTATTACATTGATAGTTTAAAGGACTCCAGCAACAAAAAGAAGATAAAGTTTGAATTAGATTATCAGATACGCATCCATCTCAAAGACTAGACCAAGAATCCAAAGGCAGAAATTAAGAAATACCTCATCCCGGTATATTGTTGTTGTTGTTGTTGTTGTTAAGAGCCGTCAAGTCGGTTCGGACCCATAGTGACCATTCCGAGGAGCACCTGGTGAGCTTGAACCGCTGACCTTGCAGTTCAAATGACTATGCAGTCTGGTGCATTAACCCACAGCGCCACATCCCGGTATAGCTTCATGTAAAAGTATTATGTTAAACATAATCATAATAAAACGTGAGAAAAATGTGTGGAAAATATTCGATAAGAAAACCTTTTTGAAGGCCCAGTCCTTATATTTGTACATATACTTGGACTGTTACCCTTTGATGTTTCTGTTTTCTTGTTTTATCATTGTCCATTCCTACACTCACTTATTATGGAGTCCTGCTGTGGCACTTTAGGATAAGCACTGGACTACTAAACACAAGATCGGTAGTTCACATCCACTACCCACTTGGCCCAAGATCAGGCAGTGTTTCATTCTGTTGTACATAAGGTCTCTATGAGTCGGCACCTACCCTATGGCACCTAACAACAACAATAACCCACTCCTGAAAAATCCTATGCAGGGTCACTATGGGTAGGAAATGACTCGATGACATTTAACAATCACAACTTACTTATTATGACCCTTAAGTGGCACAAATGGTTAAGTGCTATACTACTAGTTTTCAGACTACTAGCTGACATGTTGTCAGTTGGTTCAAACCCTCCCAGAGTTTCCTTGGAAAATAAGCCTAGTGATCTGATTTCAAAAGGTCACAGGTTTGCAGTCCCTACGGAACAACTCTGTTCCACCCACAGGTGTCACAATGAATAGGAGCTGGAGTCAACTCCGCAGCCAAAATGACTATTAAAAAATTATTAATCAACTATGAATTGTTACTGTCTTTTCATTGGACATTTTAGTCCAAATCACATATCACCCATGAAAGCCGGAATTTATGTAAGACTGAACTTGCCAGGTACAGAAAACTCCACTAAACAGAAAACAGGGGAAAAAATGATGACTACACTCTGTCAAAGATGGAAAACTTGCAAGATCCAGAAAAACAAGACATTCCCATAGAGTTCTGGCTCTCATAGGGTTCACTGTATATACAATGTTGAGTAATATTGGCTCTGAAACACTAAAATTGTTTATCAAATAATGCCACATGCCAGAACTTTTACATTGTATTTATGGTAGCTAACATTACATAATAATAAACATCTAAAAATGTTTCAAAATACCTAAATTTCCAAAATAAGAGACTGTAAGAAAATAATCAGTAAAACCAGCTGTGCCAATGTTTAACCATCTGGACTGAAGTCCATTATTCAATGGTACTGTACAGCCACATTTCTAATATGAAATATGTTTTGTTGTTGGGTTTCATTGTTGAGTTGATTCCAACTCATAGCAACCTTATCCTTGTTACGCTGTAGATCATTGCGGCTGCCACTGTGCCAATCCTTCTCATTGACGGCCTCCCTCTTTGATGCTATCCTCCACTTTACTAAGCATGATGGATACATGATTGTTGTTGTTAAAGTCCGACTCACAGCAACCCTGTATAGGGTTTCCAAGGAACAACTGGTGAGCTTGAACCACCGACCTTATGATTCAAACTGACTTTGCAGTCCAACACATTAACCGACAATGCCACAGCTTTAGATAGTGTTCATGTACTAATAAACTCATTTATGTATTTTTAAATGAGCTGGTGGAGCATGTACATAGAAATATATATGTAT
>NW_006408641.1:1009382-1024682 GCF_000296735.1 Chrysochloris asiatica
AGTGCCTTTGAGTAGGTTCCAATTCATAGCGACCATGTGTAGGGTGTCCAAGGCGTGACTGGTGGATATGAACTGCTGACCTTGCAGTACAACACATTTTCCTGCAGTGCCACACCAGGACTCCATGTATAATCTATATATGTAATCTGAGAATATGAATAATATGAAGGGTATGTGACATCAGGATTAGAGGAAAACTCAATAACAAGCTGTGATTTGCAAATAACATAACCTTGCTTACTGAAAGTAAAGACGACTTAAAAATACTTACTGATGAAGGTCAAAGGCCACAGCCATTAGTATAGGTTGCACCTCAATGTAAAGAAGACAAAAATCCTCACCACTGGCCAATAAGTAAACATCATGATAAATGGAGAAAAGCTTGAAGTTGCCAAAGACTTCATTTTACTTGTATCCACAATCAACACTCATGGAAGCAGCAGTCAAGAAATGAAATGACAGAGTGCAAAGGCAAAGCGCTATACCAGGACTCATATACAGGTTTTTTCTAACTAGACATACATATGTAGTAGGACCTGGTGTGGCACTGTGGGTTAATATGCTGGATTGCAAAGTCAGTTTGAACTACAAGGTCGGCAGTTCAGGCTCACCAGCTGTTCCTCAGAAATTCTATACACAGGGTTCCTATGAGTTGGGACTGACTGAACAGCAATGAACAATAAGTGAAAGTCCAAAGGAGCAGTGTTTGCATTGTAGGATAAACTTTGGACTGCTAACCACAAGCTTGTTGCTTCAAACCCACCAGCCACTTCATGGGAGAAAGATGAGTTGTCTGCTCCTGTAAACTTTTACTCAGCACTGTGTCTCAGAGCTGAGTGTAGGCTACCTAGTAACAACAACAACAATAAAAGTTCAAAGCAAAGACCCCATTCATTGGCTCTCAGAAATCTAGGATGTCAGATAGATACTGGTAGAAATATCATTCAAGATGAGCTAACTCTGAAGTTCATAAAGAGGAAGTTACTATGACAAATATCACACCACAATGACTACACAAGTCTTTTCTTATCAGAAGTTGTTAGAATCAAAGGAAATTAAGGTTTGTGTTACAGGAAAATAGGACTTTAAAGGTCAGAAGTTTTTAGAGCTTAAGTGCTTGCTTATTAATGACTCAATGACATTTTAAAATTGTTGTTACAGGCAGGATATTGGAGCCAGTGAAAACCATGTGGTCTTCAGTCCTGGATTGTCTGGTTCTGGCTTCAGATGTTATGTCTTTATTGAATGAATGGTTGCTGTGTGTTTGAGCTCTACCTCAGCCTTCGGGCACTCTAAAAGAATCACTCTGAGTCTGTGTTCTCATTGCTGTGGTTTTCTTTACTTGGTTTTGAATGTGTAAGGTGGGACAAAGGGATTATATATATACCTTTTGCTTTAAAATCGCTTTCTGATTATAATTTTTAAATAAATTCATATTGTATAGAAAAGTAGATATCAGAATGTAACTTACTATTATTTCCTCATAGCAGTAACCAGAACCAATATTTGTATAACCATAACATGTCAATAGTAACACAGATGATAAACTCATTTCTATTTTAGTGTCCATGGCCCTAATCTTAGGTACTTTTATTTTGGGGGAGTGAATTAGTCTTATTCAATATTTTGAAGAAAATGGTGTTACAACTCACCTTAAAATAAGAGATTTGGGACGCAATAAAAACTTTTTTTTTTTTTTTTAATGATGAAGAATCCTTTCCATATGAATTACTGCAAAGAAAATAAGCTAGTTTACTTTTTTAAAAGAAAATCTGCGCTACCTAAAACTAATAATTTTTCAACCATTATTATCAGACGTTGTTGCTATTAAGTGCAGTGGGTCAGTTCTGACTCAAAACAACCCTGTATATGGTTTCCAAGTGGCAGTTGGTGAGTTTGAACAACTGACCTTGCAGTTCAAACAGACTTTGAGGTCTAGTATGTATCATATGGCACCACATCAGGAATGTTGTTGTTGTTGTTAAGTGCCATTGAGTCAGTTTTAACTCATAGGGTTTCTGTATAGGGTTTCTGAGGAGAGACCGGTGAGCTTGAACCACTGACCTTGATGTTCAAATCAACCTTGCAGTCCAGCACATTAACCCCCAGTGCCACACCAGGATTCCACACAAGCACTAGGAGAAAAGTCTTTCATTTTTTCCACTGCTGGTATGGCATGCTATGGGGTAAAACACCAGACCTCAAGGTCGGGTTAAATTGTATGTTTGATGGTTCAAAATTACCAGCCACTTTCTGGAACTCCTATATAGGGTTGCTGTGAGTCAGAAGCAACTTGAACAACAACAACAACTCATAATTCATTTGTTTTTTAAGCTGCTAGATATCTCATTGTGGACACCACAGCCTAGCACATTTTGGTGGGTAAGAGCAAACTGTGTGGAGGATGCTTTACTGTTCCCTCCATTTGCCCTCAGGTTGGAGAGTGGGGAGTCACATCTCTCTCTATACAGGGACCACAACAGGTTAAGTGAGAATGAAGCACATACAGTGGTGAAGAGATGTTCTCTCCTTACATTAAGGAGAGTTCCAGAGCACTCACGTGCCAGACACTGTTGATAGCTTTTAGACTTTAGGATGTTTTTTCTTGTGCTGTACCTGGACATGTTATGTTCGTGTGTGTTTTTTATCCCATATATGTTTTTTGTTTCTTCAGAGCCTTCCAATTCTAAAACATTTGGTTAGAATGGTGTATAGGAAAGGAACTTCCTTATGCCATTTATAGCACTTAAAACCAGAAATGTTTACGGAATGTGAATAAATTCTCTAGACAGAACGTTATATAACGACTTCATTTTGATTTAGTACCTTGATTCATTTTTCCTCATTATTTTTTGATTACAGTGAGGATAAAAGGCCAGTGAAGGAAAGATCAAAAGCTAATTAAAAGTAATCATAAACTTTTCTTTCTTACATTTATTTCTGACAGCAATCTTGGCTCATATCATTTGTAGCATTTTCTTAAATCAATGTTTGGCAAATTATTACCACCGTTCTTATTTAGGGTGTAATGATTTCTTTGTAGAAACTGCTGGATAAGTCATTTATGTGTGTTGGTATAGACAAGTGTAATACAATTAGTAACTATCATGTACTGAATATATATTCGGTATCTTAAAGCAACTTTGTTGGATCTATAATTATTTTATCTTCACTCCAGCTGTAAAAGTGCTTAAGCACTGTTGAGTCAGTTTTGACACATAGCAACTTTGTACAGGGCTTGCAAGGAGTAGCTAGTGGGTTTGAACTACCAATCTTATGGTTCACAGTCCAGTGCTGATCCTACAGCACCACACCAGAAGTAGAGTAGAATGAAAGTATTAACATTCCTTTTCTACACTATCTGTTTGCACTTGGGGTTACTAATTTCATTCCCACAACAAAATGTTGAAAACTATCTGTCAGGAATGGTGCTAGATTTTAGTAGTTCAAATAAAAAGTAAAATCTATATCCTCAGGCTGCATTGTTTATTGGCATAGTAACAAAATTCAAGTTAAGTATTTTTAAAATATCTAAATGGCTTGGTGAAATACTACATTGGGTTTCATTATACAGGAATTTATATAATTCTGTTGTTTGACCCAACTTACATCGTTGTTATTGGTGAGTGCCTCTGTGTCAGGTCTGACTCATACTACCCTGTATAAGGTTTCCAAGGAGTGGCTGATGGGTTTGAACCATTGACCTTGGAATTACCAGTTCAGTGCTTATTTTATAGCACCCACCAGGACTCCAGCCTACATTAGTTATCCCCTAGCCTGGTGCTGTAGGTTAACGAGCTGGACTGCAAGTTTCATTTGAACCACAAAGTCAACAGTTCAGGCTCACCAGTTACTCCTCGGTAACCCAATACAGGGTCACTGTAGGTTGGAATTGACTCCATGGCACTTAACAACAACAATCTAATAGTTGGAGTCCTGATATGGCACTGTGGGTTAATGTGCTGG
Source organism: Chrysochloris asiatica (assembly GCF_000296735.1). Lineage (NCBI taxonomy): Eukaryota > Metazoa > Chordata > Mammalia > Afrosoricida > Chrysochloridae > Chrysochloris > Chrysochloris asiatica. The sequence continues at coordinate 1,013,349 of NW_006408641.1, forward strand.
ACTGCAAAGTTGGTGTGAACCTCAAGGTCTGCAGTTCAAGCTCACCAGCTACTCCTTGAAAATGCTATATAGGGTAGCTATGGGTAGGAACTGGCTCAACAGCAGTTACCAATAACAACAATATAATAGTTGGAGTCCTGGTATGACACTGTGGGTTAATATGCTGCACTGCAAAGTTGTTTTGAGCCACAAGTTTTATGATTCAAGCTAACCAGTATCTCCTTGAAAACCCTACATAGGGTCACTGTGAGTCAGAACTGACTCGACGGCACTCCACAATAATAATGTAATAATTGAATTCTGGATGTGGCACTGTAGGATAAGCACTGGACTGTTAACCACAAGATCAGAGGTTCAAACTCAATAGCCACTCCTCAGAAAACCTGTATCGATTCTATCTGAGTTGGAACTGACTCAATGGCACTTAACAACAACAATGTAAGAGTGAATAACAAAGATGCAGATGTGTATATAACTCAAAATGAGCACATCCCCAACCCTTAAGCACAAGCCTGTAACCAGCACAATTTTCAAGGAGCTTTAGTAATGTAGTGGATTATGCACTGAGCTGCTAACTGCAAGGTCAGCAGATTGAATGTTCCAGCTGTTCAGTGGGAGAAAGATGAGGCTTTCTGCTCCCATAAAGACGTACAGCCTCGAAAACCCTATACAGGGTTGCTGTGAGTCCGTAACAACTCTATGGCACATAACTACTACCAACCATACAATTATACGTAACATGCTAGTAGATTTGCAAACACCTTGAATGCTATCTTTGTACTTCATGGGCTTTAAGGAGGATAGTTTAGTACCTCTATGAAACATGAAATCCAAATAAAAAATAGCTGTAATGGAGTAGATCCCAACATAGATTCAACATGGTGATCCCATGTATATCCATAAAGTTTTCAATGATTGGGTTTTCAGATATACATTGCCAAGACTTTCTCCCAATGCATCTGGGTGGAGTCAAACCTTCAGCCTTTCAGATAGCAACTGAATATGTTAACTATTTGCACCATCTTTGGTGGTTCAGTGATAGAAGCTGCTTCTTCTACAGATTTAATTATTGAACAATGTATCTCGTGTGTACCCAACATCCATCTGCGAAACTTGCTATGTTGTTGTGATGCTGAACAGATTGCTACAATGACTCAGGACTGGACAGACTTATGTGTTGTCGTTCATGTGGTCACCATGAGTCAGGGGCGACTCAAGGATTGTTCCTGCCACCTTTCTCATGGAAGACAGTTAACCTCCTTTCATGCTGCCCTCAAGTAAGTGAATAATCACAACAGGCATGTCTTACATCCCCTTCATCCATTTTTGTCTACTACAACGAACAGAGTCTAGACCCTCATCACTTTTTATTTATACTACTAATTGTTTGTTCTGGCCTGTCTGCTTTCATTTTCTCCCTTTTCCGGTTCCTTATATAAATTGCTGCTAGAGTTATTTTCAAGCAAATCAGATCACACCACTTCCCTACTTAATACTTTCTAGAGGTTTCTGATGGCCTGCAGCTTAAAATATGAGTTCATGTACAGGGGCAGCATTTAACTTTGCAGCCTAATTTTCTACCCTCATGTTTCCACCCAGGTCATCTTCCAACTATGCTATCTGCTTTTGGTCTACAAATTTTTATACCTTGTGTATCTTTTCTTTTAGAATAGTCTAGTCACCTTCTATGAACCTTGGTATCCATGTTGAACTCCTATTTACTTCTAGTTAGCCTCAAGACAAGTTTCAAACGTTGCCTTCCTGCCCCTTCTGGTCAGAGTTCCTTGTTCTGAGTTTATTTACTTTCATTATAGTAGTTCTTGTTACTTGGTGTTATAATTATCCCTGAATTAGGAATTATCCCTTTCTAGTCTGGAAGCTGCTTGTCATGAAAATCTATGCCCATTGATGTTTATATTCCAGTCAGGTATTCCAAGGCGTGGCACACAGGAAGGAAGCAATATGCATGTATTTAATTAATTGATAAAAATTAAGGACTTGCTAGCTGATCAAAACAGATCTGGATTTTTAATTTAGCTCTCAAATATGCTGTTCTTCATGTTGCTTCTGCTTAATAATATCTGATCTCTAAAGAAGTGTTTTGTTTTTCACGTTAGTGGAAATAATTCAGAATACTTGTGCAGGCAGCACATGGATGAGGGGTATTTTCTAGGGAATGGGGCGCATACATGAGTTCACTTGGGATTGGTCAGTGGGGACCAACAGCTTCATGGGGCTACCTGGGATTAACTGGTTCAAAACATACAGTGGGGAAAGATCAAGTGAACAGTTCTGGAAAGGGGAAGCAGGTAGACATTAACGTGGGGCTTTGTTCCTTCCTGGAGGTGGGTCAAGAACAGGAGATTAGCTTTGGCAGTTGCCTGAGGCTGGGGTTTCTTATTACCATCCATGGTTTCATTGGACATCCCAGTTAATTGATCTTGCATCATATTTAATACTTCTGTTCTATCTTCTGGCTTACTGCATATTGACTGAGGTCTTAAATGTGTGTATACAGCCATCCAAGGTACAACGATTGGTATCTATTCATCTGGAGTAACAGAAGAAGAATGCGAGGCCGAAATAGAAGGAAACTGAATGTATGGGTAATTGCCTTAATGAAAAACTGCCCCTTTTGCTATTAGACCACAATGTCCTCTGGAATCTTCCTAAAACCTAATAATGTTGTTGTTAAGTGCCGTCGAGTTGATTCCGACCCATAGCGACCCTGTATAGGCTTTCTGAGGAGCAGCTGGTGAGCATGAACCACTGACCTTGCAGTTCAAACGGCTTTGCAGTCTGGCGCATTAACCCACAGCATCATACCAGGACTCCAAAACCTAATAATAGTTTAGCTTAATTAATAAAGAATGTCTGCCATGAGCCTCGTGCTCTTCTTTTAAGATCTATATGGAATCAAATAGACAACAGTAACACAAAATATTGTCATTAGGTGCTGTTGAGTTGGTTCCTACTCATATCAACACTATGCATAACGGAACAAAACACTGCCTAGTCCTGCACTAGCCTAACATTCACTGCTGTACTTGAACCCATTGCAGCTGCCTCTCTGCCAATCTATCTCACTTGGTGGGGGGTGATCTTCTTCTTTTTCACTGACCTTGTATTTCACAGAAAATTATGTTTTTCTCTTGGGACTGGCCATCTTGATAACATATCCAAAGTCTGAGAAATGAAGTCTTGCCATCCTGGCTTCTAAAGTGCAGACAGATTGTATTTCCTCCAACACAGATTTGTTTGTTTTTCTGGGAGTCCATGATACTTTTAATTTTTGGTTTCCAATACCATAACTCAAATGCATCAAATCATCTACAGTCTTCTTTATTCATTGTCCAACTTTCCCATGCATCTGAAGCTATTGAAAAAAACATAGCTTGGGTCAGGCACACCTTAGTCCCTAAACTGATAGCTTTGCTCTTGAACACTCCAAAGAGTTATGTAAAATATTATATAGAAATATTGTGGGCAGTGAGTCCTAGATTGAATTATATCTGCCAAAACATATGCCAGCCTGTCTAGGCTATGATTCCCAGTATTGTGTGGCTGTCCTACAGCTTATGATGGGATGTAGTCATCCTTCAGTTTATAATGTGTAGGAAAGTTTCACCTTTATGTGTTAATGAGGAATGCGCAGGGCGGGGTGTATCTTGAGTCACAACCTTACAAAGAGGATATGGCTGAAGTCCCACCCTTACTCAAGTCACTCCCCTTGCTTGAGTTATCCCTTTTGTCTTACAAAAGATAAAAGGAAAGGAGAGAGAAGCAAGCAGAAAGGGGAAGAAAGTCTCTATTAGCAAAAAAGAAGAGCTGAGAGCTAAGTCCATTCTTCTGACCTGGGTTCCCTGCTTTGAGAACCTCCTAGATATAGACAGAGATTGAGGTTAAGATACATAGAGATCTCCAAGGAATGCTGTCCCCACAGATGTTGACAGGAGACAAGTTGTTTCTCCAGAGCCTACGCAGAGAGAACACCTTTCATTGTAGCTGTTGTTTTATTATGTAACATTGAATCAGTTCCTACTCATAGTGACCCTTATAGGGTTTCCAAGGAGTGGCTGGTGAAGCTTCAAACCAACTTTGCAGTCCAGTGCATTAACTCACAGCACCACACCAGGACTCCTTTGTTAGCACTGGATGATTAAAACAGGGTGGAACAAATCAGGAAATGAGGCTGACAATGTTTGCACAATTTGAAACATGTAAACAGTGTCTCTGAATAGTATGTGTATAAATTGTTAAATTGATGTATGTTCTGCTATGTCTAGTCTCAACAGCAACAAAAATAAATTAAATCATAGGAAAAAAAGTGTGCATCGGTGCAAACTTGTGTGTTTCCCCTGTGGACAGACTCAGGTGCTCCTGTCGTCTAATGTACATATAAGGCACTAAGCTGAATAGAGACAAAAGAAGCTTCTACCATGCCAAAGACCAGTCTCCACAGGAATCATTTGTAAGAGGAAATGCAAAAATCTCAAAATTCTTATAAAAGTTGTAGCCTTTATATGAGCAATGTAAGTTTTCTAGTAATTTCTCTCAGTGCATAGAAGGAGCATAGGTTTTCAGTGACTAAACCCAAAATTGGCTCTACAATTTCTTGAATACTAGTGCTTCAATGAATATTTGACCAAAGGTTGAATCTTCAGGTAGCACTGAGACCAAAGGAAAAGCCACATGCAAATTGCTAACATTTTCCTTCAACTGGCAAATAATTTATATCTTGTTGTTGTTGTTACATGCTGTGGAGTCAGTTCCGACTCATAGCGACCCTGTACAGGGTTCCGAGGCTGTAAATCTTTATGGGAGCAGAAAGCCTCATCTTTCTCCCGCAGAACAGCTGGTAGCTTCGAACTGCTGACCTTGCGGTTCACAGCCCGAGCTCCTTATATCTAGACTACTTAAAATTTTAATGAATCAATAAGAAAAAAAATGCATATCAAAATAAAATGAAGATATTGAAATGGCAAATAAGCATGTTCCAGGGAGCTCTATTTTATTAATTAACAATGAAAGCAAATTAAAATATCCTGAGATATAATTAGCACCCACCAGAATAACTGAATTTTTTAAACAATTGAATATATCAGCTTGTAGTTTCCTAGTGCTGCTGAATACAAATAAGCCACCAGTTAGTGGCTTTTAAGAACAGAAACATATTCATCTATTTCTTCACTTCTAGAGGTGGTTACGAATCGGGCTGCGAACCGGAAGGTCAGCAGTTCGAAACTACCAGCTGCTCCGCGGGAGAAAGATGAGGCGATCTGCTCCCGTAAAGATTTACAGCCTCGGAAACCCTATTCAGGGTCGCTATGGGTCGAAACCGACTCGACGGCACTTAACAACAACAACAAGAGGCTAATGGTCCAATACCACACCTACTTTGGCTCTTTGGGGGTCCTCACATAACATCTGTCTTCCATCCTGCATGTTGTTAAGTGCTGTTGAGTCAGTTCTGACTCATAGCGACCCTATAGACCCTATATAGTTTCCAAGGAGCAGCTGGTGAGTTTGAACTGCCTACCTTGTGGTTCCCAGTCCAGTGCTGATGCTACAGTGCTGCACCAGGAGTCCTATATGTGTATGCATATATCTTTGTGTCTACACTGTTGTATTTACAACTCAGACTGGAATGTGTTTGGGACACACGCTCCATTGATATGTCACATTAACATAACAAAGAGAATACCATCACATCACAAGTGTCTGGGTTAGGATTCCAACGTATTGGGACACAATTCATTCCCTAACACAAGTATTGGCAGAGATGTAAAGAATTAGGAATTCTCATATGATACCTGTTGGGGAGTAAATTGAACCATTTTGGAAATTTTCCTTCAGTATTTTGCAAAATTAAGTGCATATACTTTATGGCCATTGATTTAATTTCTAAGTAGAACAGAATAATGTAAATACATTCATTACAAAAATGTATATGAATTTTTGAAGCAATAGCCTATGGTGTGGCATCATAGAATAAGCACTGTACCTCAAGGTCAGTTTGAACAGCAAGGTCGTTGGTTCAGATTCACCCGACACCCCTTGGAATTCCTCTACAGAGTCACTATAAGTCAGAACCGACTCGACAGCAATGAACAACAAAATCAACAAGAATTTCATAATAGTTAAGAACTGAAAATATTCCAAGTGTGCACAGGTAGTATGAATATTTATTAAAAATATAATACAATTTAGAAATGAAAGTTAATGAACTATTGTTTTACACAATTGCATAGACATATCTCACAAGTATGATGTTTTGTGAAAAACCTAAATACAAATAAGGATGTAGTTGCAAAATCCCAATTGTAAACATTTCAAAAACATAGGAAATTAATATTGGGTAATAAAAGTCCAAATAATACCTTGTCACAGACATCATATGGAGTCCTGTTGTGGTGCTGTGGGTTAATGCACTGGACTGCAAGTTCAGCTTGAACAACAAGATCGGCAATTCAAGCTCACCAGCTGCTCCTCAGAAACCCTATACAGGTTTGCTTTGAGTCAGAACCGACTTGATGGCACTTAACAACAACAGGCATCATATATGAGAGTTCCTACTAGTCTACATTTTTATCAAAACTAGTAGTATGGATTGAATTATGCTCCCTTAAAATATGGGTTGGAATTCTAATCCATAAGAGCAAAGATGTCAGTCTGAGGACTAAAGGGCACCTGACCCAAGCCATGGTATTTTTAGTCACCTCATGTGCATGTGAAAATTGGACAGTGAATAAGAAAGACCATAGTATAATCAGTGCTTTTGAATTACAGTGTTGGTAGAGAATATTGAAAATGTTAAAGACTGCCAGAAGAACAAATAAATCTGTGTTGGAAGAAGTACTGCCAGAATGCTCCTTAGAAGTCAGGCTGCTGAGATGAGACTTCGTCTATTATGCTTTGGAAATGTTATCAGGGGGATCCAGTCACTGGAGGACATCATGCTTGGTAAAGTGGAGGGTCAGCAAAACAGAGGAAGACCCCCAAGAGATGGATGGGCACAGTGGCAGCAGCAATGGTCTCCCACTTAACAACAATTGTGAGGATGGCCCAGAAGCAAGCAGTTGTCTTCTGTTGTGGAAAGGGCTTGCTTGATGGCATTAAACAACATAACAACATAACAACAGCCAAAGTCCAAATAGTTACCACATTTGAAGAAAGGCAAAGCTACAGGAAAGTTGCTCCTCTTTTTATCCAGATGCTGGTTTAAAAACTGTGTTTGCTCTGTGCTAAGTTATTGAACTATATTTAGTGTGATTTGTACACTGGTTTTTAGACTAGCAGCTCAATGGATGATGATAATAATAACAGTAATAATGTTGACAGTTTTGTGTGCCTCGTCCATGTCCATTACATTAAATACAATGTAGTAGTTAATTCTGCTAGAGATATATTATTAATCACATTCCTTAAGTGACAGTCAGACAGAGTGGAAATAACAGTCCAGAATCTCCCAAAACTAGAAACGAACAGGATCAAGATTGTAACTTGGGTCCATTTGAGTCCAAAGCCTACATTTTTTCCTTCTATCCCTATGTAATTTTCAGTTGTTGTTAAGTGCCGTTGAGTAGACTCTGACCCATAGCGACCCTGTATAGGGTTTCCGAGGAGCAACTAGTGAACTTGAACCGCCAACCTTGAAGTTCAAATGGCTTTGCAGTCTGACACATTAACCCACAGCACCACACCAGGACTCCCAGTAGCATGACTTTAATTTCTTCAGACAGAGTTGGACTTTATACTGAGTTTTTGTGACTCAACGTTCTTTCTTTTCATCCTATATAGAATCTGATCTATACAGTCCATTGTGTTAAATCCATCAACAGAAATAGCACTAGAAGATTCCATGTGTATTCACAATATCATAATAACTGTTTTGGAAATAGATTATTTTAGTGAGTCAGTAAATTATTAAATGTACATGTGACCACAGCATAATCTCAACAGATTTAATATTTTACTTAATTAAAAATGGAATGAAATTTATATTTTAACAATTAGTTTCAATAAATTATGTGAAGGAAGAAATAATCAAACTAGCCCTTTGCTATAGGAATAGCAATAATATGTCATGTTTGATTTGAAGTATAAGTTTTATCTTTAAAAATCAGTACAATAATTTCCCCACACAGCACGCCATATTTGTATGTTCGGTCTCACTGTGGCTCTCAGTTTTATCCTTCTCACTTCAGTCATCCATGCACCTAACTAGTTTCTCTGTCTCCTTAGTGATTGTCTGCATTTTTCACTTCTCTGTCAGTTGTTTTGACATTTGATTGTTTTTTAACTGAATTCCCAGAGCCCACCAATTGTTATGACATCAGTTACCACAGTTTCAAGCTTAGCATATACCAACATTTCTAAAACATTAATCTGTATATAAATCACCTAGGAGAACCTTTTGGGAATGTTGCTTCTGATTCAGTAGGTCTGGAGTGGGGCTGACATTTTGCATTTCTAATAGGTTCCTAAGTTTTCAAGCTTCAACAGCCTTTGCTGCAGGTCCTAGAAAACAACTTTGATCAGCAAGGGTCTATGTAGACCACACTAGTATACGATTTACTGATAAAGAAATTTGAGTTGAGAGTATTGGAAAACATGGATTTTTTAATGGCAACTATTATTAAAGGAGCTCTGGTAGCGTAGTGGTTACGAATCGGGCTGCGAACCTTAAGGTCAGCGGTTCGAAACTACCAGCCGCTCCGCGGGAGAAAGATGAGGCTTTCTACTCCCGTAAAGATTTACACCCTCGGAAACCCTGTACAGGGTCGCTATGGGTCAGACCCGACTCGATGGCACTCAACAACAACAACAACAACAATTATAGGAATTAACTGCATAATTTAATAAAATCATACATTTTCTAGGTTTTGATTCCTTCATTGTTAAATGTTGTATGACTCCATGAAAATCTCTATTTTGTACACTTATTTTGTTCTCACACAGAATTATAATATTAGTTATAACATCACTCCTAGAAAAACTGACTGCTTGTCATGTATAAAACATTGCCATAGAAGATACACATATATTATCTCATATTTATCTTCAGAAACTCAGTGAAATAAATATCATTAGCTTCATTTCTAAATGAATATTATCGGATAAGCACAGGAGTCCTGGTATAGCGCTGTGAGTTATTGTGATGCACTGCAAAGTCGATTTGAACCACAAGCTCACTAGCGCTCCTTGGAAACCCTATTGTTGTTATTAAGTGCCATTGAGTCTATTCCGACCCATAGCAACCCTGTATAGGGTTTCCAAGGAGCAGCTGATGAGCTTGAACCACTGACCTTGCAGTTCAAACGACTTTGCAGTCTGACGCATTAGCCCACAGCGCCACACCAGGATTCCACTGGAAACCCTATGCAGGGTAGCTATATGTCTGAACTAGATCGATGGAACTTATCAACAACAACATAGGATAAACGCTAGATTGGTAACCACAAATTTGTATCTCAAACCTTCCAGATGCTCCTGGAAAACAAGGTACCTATAATCTGGAGTGGCGCTGTGGGTTAATGCGCCAGGCTGCAAAGTCGTTTGAACTGCAAGGTCAGTGGTTCAAGCTCACCAGCTGCTCCTCAGAAACACTGTACAGGGTCACTGTGGGTAGGAACCAACTAGATGGCACTTCACAACAACAACATGATCTGGAAACAACCCAATAGTATACCATAACAACAACAACAATATTCATAATTACAGAATAATCTTTTCAAAACCACAGGGTGACTAGAGATAGAGCTAAGAGTTTGATTTAATGATTTGATTTTCCACTAAAAATATTTTAATATAATTTATTATAGTATATAATGGTATTTTTAAGTAAACATATGTGTTTGACCTTAGTAGTACAGTACATATTTACTTATTAACATATTGACCACAATTTTAAAATTTAAAACCTGAAAGTCAGTTTAAAAAATAAATGTTCAATCTTCCATTTTGGCTCCAAAATGAAATTTGCAAGTTAGGTTCACTATTTAATAACAAAATTAATAAATATTTTTTTCTTCTTTTTGTTTTCATTTGTATCTTTATTCTACCACATGGTTTATGCTTCCATTTCATAACGATAATACATTCCAATGATTCAAAATTCAAAGTGCATCAAAGGGTACCTAATGAAAAGTATCCCACCAGTCCTGTCCAGAGCCACTGGATTCTCTTTCCCTGAGGCAACCAATATTTCACTTTGAAATTCTTTCTGACATGTCCTTTGCTTATTTAAGCAAAAGTATGTTCTTTGACTTCCTTCTTTATTTTATTTTTGAAAGCTTTATATACTAAAATCTATGTACCTAATCTCCATCCACCCACCCATATACACCACATGCCTGTCAGTTTGTCATATTGTGTGGCTTGTAAATTGTTATGATGCTGGGAAGCTATTGCCACTGGTGTTTCAAACAGGGTCACCCATTTTATACAGGTTTCAGTGGAACTTACAGACAAAGAACAGACAAGGAAAAAGGAATAGGTGGTCCTCTTATGAGGGATTAGCCCTTGAAAACCTTATGAATAGCAGTGAAGCATTGTCCAAATGGTGCTGGAAGATGAGCCTCATCAGGTTGGAAGGCACTCAAAATACCACGGAGAAAGAACTGCCTACTCATAGGAAAGTTGATCTTAATGAAGTGGATGGATCCAAGCTTTTTGGACCTTCATTTGCTGTTGGGGCATTGCAAAAAAATGAGAAGAAACACGCGCAAACCTCCATTCATAATCAGAACGTGGAATGTATAAAGTAGGTTGTTGTTGTTGTCATTACTGCCATTGAGTCACTTCCAACTCATAGCAACTCTGTATAAAGTTTCCAAGGAGCAACTGGTGAGTTTGAACTGCCAAACTTGTGGTTCAAAGTGACTTTGAAGTCCAGCACATTAACCCACAGTACCACACCTGTATAAATCTAGAAAAATTGAAAGTTGTAAAAAAAAAAAAAGGAAAGCATAATGGTTGCTGTCTTAGCCATTGTTAATATCTTAAGCAATCCTGTGCACAACAGAAAGAACCACTGCCCAGTGCTGAGCCATTCTCACATTGTTGTTACTTTTGAGTCCATGGTTGCTGCCAACATAATCAATCCATCTTGTTAGGAATCTTCCTCTTTTTCACTGACCCTACCCACTTTTCCAAGCTTGATGTCCTCTAAAATATTTCCAAAGTAAGAGCAATGAAGTCTCTCCATCCTCACTTCTAATAAGCATCCTGGCTGTACTTTTTCCAAGACACATTTGTTTCTTCTTCTGGTAATATTTTCAGTATTTTCTGCCAATACTGTAAGGAGCTCTGGTAGCGTAGTGGTTACGAATC
>NW_006408641.1:1025678-1027240 GCF_000296735.1 Chrysochloris asiatica
TAGCTTCCCACATTATTTGTTCAGCATACAGATTGAATAACAATGGTGAAAGGATTCAGCCCTGACACATACCTTTCCTGATTTAAAAACATTCAGTATTCCCTTGTTCTCTGTTCTAATGACTGCCTCTTAGTCTTGTACAGATTCCTCATGATTACAATTAAGTGTTCTGGAATTCCTATTCTTTGCAATGTTCTTCATAGTTTTTCATGATTCACACAGCAGAAAGTCTTTGCATAGTCAATGAAACACAAATAAACATATTTGTGGTATCTCTGCTTCCAGCCAAAATCCATATTATATCAGCAATGGTATCCCTAGTTCCACATCTTCTTATGAATCTGGATTAAATTTCTCGCAGTTTCCTGTTGGTGTATGGTTGCAACCATTTTTAAATTCTCCTCAGCAAAATTTTACTTGTATGTGATATTAACAATACTGTTCAATGATTTCCTCAATCTGTTGGGTCATATTTCTTTAGAATGGGCACAGATACAGGTTTTTTTCAGTCTGTAGTCTGGTAGTCATTCTCCAAATATCTTGGAATAGATGAGTGAGTTCGTCCAGTGTTGCATCAATTTGTTGAAAGATTTCAATTTGTACTTTGTCAATTCTCGGAGACATGTTTTACACCAATGGGTTCAATGTAGACTGAATTTTATCTTTCAGTACCTTTTTTAAAAAAAATATGCTTCCTTTTGAAATGGTTGGATATCGACCATTTCTTTTTCTTTTTGGTACAGTGATTCTATGTATGCTTTTCCCATCTTTTTGTTTGTTTGTTTTGCAAATAGCAAGCCAGATTTATTAAGCTAATGAAAGAACACTTCTCAGAGAGGACAAGTGGAGAAGAGGAGAGTGCTGGCTTTCTGTTCTTTTTTTTTAAAGATTTTATTGTAAATTGAGTGATAGTTTACATGGGAGAATATCAGTTTTACACTCATCATTTCATTCCAATGATTACAATCTCCTTCGTGCATCATCATTCAACAGTATTTGCTTCTACTCCCTCTGGTTTTTGTTTGTTTGTTTGTTTGTTTTGGATGTACACAAAAGCACTCATGAGTATATAATCTTTTAAACAATCAAACGGCACATTCTGCAAGCCTGCCTCCTGGCTGCAAGCACACATCCTTTCTCTTTCTACTAGTCTAAAGTCCTTAGCTGCTCTACTATTTCTCCATGCCGTCACCTCTGGTGTTGTTTATTCCCTGGATAGGGTCCCACATTCCACTCGTGCTCTTCTCCCTTGATGGTCCTAAGGTCCTCTGTTCCTGTAATGTAAAATGAACTACTTCCCCCTATTTGTTACAGAACTTATATCTTTACAGTTGTGACAGTCGCAATTAGTCATGATAACAATTACTCACTGTTGAACATAAGAATCTTATCCCCGCATCTTTTCGCCAGACCCATCTAGACAAGATGAAAACTATTCAGTGGGAATTCTAACTTCCCCCACACAGTCTGAAACTAAACTCCCTCTTAAAAACTTGTAAGCCAGTCACTTCATGCCTCTATAGTCCCCACATTTTAGGTAGCCAATGTCTAAGTTGCCCGTC
>NW_006408641.1:1027635-1029341 GCF_000296735.1 Chrysochloris asiatica
TTTTGCTTTCTTCTTGAATGATGTTCTTGATGTAATCCCACAACAACTCTGTTCTTCAGTCTAATGCATTAAGTCTGTCCTTGAGACAGTCTCTAAATTCAGGTGAGATATATTCAGTCATATTTTGGTTCTCATTGACTTGAGTCAAAAGCGCATGTTTTCAACCTTTATAACATACCATCTCTGTCTAATCAACACAGGGATTCAGTTTCTAATACTATATCAGGCAAATAATTTTTGTGACTCATAGATCTTTTTTATTGACTAATTTTCAGAATTATATTGTAAGGTCTTTCTTTTTATTTTATCTTGGTCAGGAATCTCAGCTGACCTGTCCACCATGGGTGACCCTGCTGCTATTGAAATTACCAATGTTATAATTTCTAGTATCATAATAAAAATCAAGCATTCAGGTTAGGACAAAATGACATATGAGTGATGGCATAAGATAAGTATATATAAACATATCTAGACTAGGAAGAAGGAGAGCCAAACAATTTCTGAATATTTAGTCATGGAAAAATTATGAATAGCAGAAAAACACTGTCAGATATAGTGCCAGAAAATGAGTCTATCAGGTTGGAAGGCACTCAAAATGTAATTGGGGAGGAGCTGCCTCATCAAAGTAGAGTGGACTGTGATGACATGAATAGAGTAAAGCCTGTGGGAGTAAAGCACTCTGGACCTTCATTTGCTGAAGGGGCACAACTCAAAATGAAGAGAAACAGCTGTAAAAATCCATTAAAAATCAGAATATGGAATGTACGAAGTATGAATGAAGGAAAATTGGAAATTGTCAAAAATGAAATGAAACACATAAACATCGATATCTTAGGCATTAGCGAGATGAAATGGACTGATATGGACCACTTTGAATCTGGCAACCACATGGTTTACTATGCCAGGAATCATGAATTGAAGAGAAATGCTATTGCATTCATTGTCAAAAAGAACATATCCACATCAGTCATGAAGTACAACGCTGTCTATGATAGAATAATATCCATGCACCTACGGGGAAGCCCAGTTAATATTACTATTATTCAAATTGACACACCCAGCACTAAAGCCAGTAAGGATGAAATAGAAGAATTCTACCAACTTCTTCAATCTGATAATGATCAAACATGCAATCAAGATGTATTGATCATTATTGATGATTGGAATGCAAAGGTTGGGAGCAAAGAGGAAGGATCAGTAGTTGGAAAATATGACCTTGGTGACAGAAATGATGCTGGAGATCGCATGATAGAATTCTACAAAACCAATGATTTTTTTCATTTCAAATACCTTCTTTAGACAGCATAACAGATGACTATACACATGGACCTCACCAGATGGAATACATAGAAATCAAATTGACTATATCTGCTGAAAGAGATGATGGAAAAGCTCCATATCATCAGTCAAAACAAGGCCAGGGGAAGATCCTAGAACAGACTATCAATTGCTCATATGCAAATTCAAACTGAAGCAGACGAAAATGAAAGTAAGTCCATGAGAGCCAAAATAAGACCTTGAACATATCCCACCTGAATTTAGAGATCATCTGAAGAACAAATTTGATACATTAAACATTAAAGACCAGAAGAATTGTGTGGTGACATCAAGAAGATCATACACATAGAAAGCAAAAAGTCATTAAGAAGACAAGAAAGAAGGAAAAGGTCAAAATGAATGTCAGAATAGACACTGAAAGTTTCTCT
>NW_006408641.1:1031379-1032376 GCF_000296735.1 Chrysochloris asiatica
TTTATGGGAGCAGAACGCCTCATCTTTCTCCCACAGAGCAGCTGGTAGTTTCAAACTGCTGACCTTAAGGTTCACAGCCCGATTCATAACCACTACGCTACCAGAGCTCCTTGTAAACATATTTATATATTTATATTCATATATCTCTATATATGTATCTTGGTGATCATGAAGATGGTGCTTGAGTGGATAATGTTTGGTTCTGTTGTTGCTCATGGGACTACTATGTGTCACCGCCAATTTCTTGTGAACTAACAGCTTCAGCAACACCTAGACTATGAAGAATCTGCTAAATACTTGAAAGTCTTTTTCTATCAATAGTCAAAGAATATTGATTCTTGAGAAACTTGCAAGTACCATAAACGAGGCAATGTAATCTTTCTAAATAATGCAACCTACCTAAGAAAAGCCCTTAGATTTGTTAGTGAGTAAACTATCACAGTGGTTGTTGTGTTTAAGTGTCGTCAAATGGCTTCTGACTCATAGCCACCCTATATAGATAAGAGTTTCCAAGGAACGGCTGGTGAGTTTGAACTGCTAACCTTATGTTCCAAAACAACCTTGTGGTCAAGTACTTATAAGTGCCACACCAGAACTTATAATGGTATTAACTAATATTTTACTCAAATATCAAAGACATTTAGTGAATAAACTTGTTTGCAAGTGTACTAGAACTAAATTGATCTTCAATGTTAACTCAATCACACATGGAAACATGTGCTGGATAAACTGAAATTAGCAAGTTTGTAGATTTATTTGTCCAGTTGTTGGGACCAGTCCCTGATGGCTTTGTTCTTTGCATTTTGTACTGAGTCTTTCTGTTTGGTAGGTTTGATAAACTGCACTAAGCAAGGTCTGCTTTGTAGAGACCTTTTTCTATTGCAGGCTTTTTCTCACAAACTAGCATATTTCTTAACGGCCATTTCTGTGTTTTATTGCAGGTTAATGTGCTGGACTGCAGGGTTGGTCTGAACCACAAGGTCAGTGATTCAAGCTC
>NW_006408641.1:1032716-1062572 GCF_000296735.1 Chrysochloris asiatica
GTTATGTGCCGTGGAGTTGGTTCCAACTCATAGCGACCCTGTACAGGGTTTCTGAGGCTATAAATCTTTACGTGAGCAGAAAGCCTCATCTTTCTCACGTGGAATGCTGGTAGTTTTGAACTGCTGATCTTGCGGTTTGCAGACTGATTCATAACCACTACGCTACCAGAGCTTTTATATATATGTGTGTGTGTGTGTGTGTGTGTGTGTGTGTGTGTGTATATGCACACACAGACACAGAGAGACACACAAAGAGAGAGAGAGAAAGTCTTTGTTTTGAGTGAGAGATAGAGTCTTTGTTTTAAGGATCATAAAGGTTTGTTCTTTGGCACTGGGAGATGTTGCTTTTGTGAACATCTATGAAGTTAGTCCTCAGCTTAAAACAATAAGATTGTTTTTGTTGTTGTTAAATACCATTGAGTCTGTTCAGATGCATAGAAACTCTGTATAGGGTTTCCAAAGAGTGACTGGTGAGTTGAGCCACCAACCTTGCAGTTCAAATTGACTTGCATTGCAGTCCAGTGCTTATCCTACAGCACCACAGCAGGACACCCCAACAGCATTAGACCATATTTATTTGTAAGGTTTTCATTGACTGATTTTTCAGAAGTATGTTGCTAGGCTTGTCTTCCTACTCTGTCTAAGTTTGAAAGCGGCACCAAAATTTGTTTAACACCATAGCAACACACATAGTCACTGACAGACAGGTGGTAACTGCATTTGAGATTCATTGGCAGAAATTGAACCCAGCTCTCCTACACATATGGTGAAAATGCTACCACTGACTCATGACTCCCTGTATCTACAGGTTGTTGTTGTTAAGTGTCGTCAAGTAGGTTCTGACCCATAGCAACCCTGTAATAGGGTTCCAAGGAGTGGCTGGTCAGCTTGAACTGCTGACCTTGTGGATCAAACCCACTTTGCAGTCCAGTGCATTAACAGGTAAGGCTGAGTAAAAAAAGAAAATGGATATGGAAATCCTTTGCTAGAAAGTATGATTTCCTGAAAGGAGAGGGATTCTGACTGCATACAAAAAAATAAAGAAAACAACTTGAGGATAATTAGAAAGACCAGTCAATCAATTCAAATTGTTTCATGGGCAAGTAGTACAAAACCTTGGGTTTAACAAATATTTTCACCCAGGTTAAATGAACTTAAGTCTCTTTTACTCAAATTGTCCACAAATCCATGGAATGTCAAATACAGAATTGTATTCTTCATTTCAAAATTCTCCTTCTCAGCATAGTATCTTTATAAAAAGCAGCACCAGAGATAGATTGCGAAGTCTAGGAAAACAAAGACAGAAGAAAATACACATTAAAACTCTTCAGCTACCTCTTGTTCTGGAATGCTATCATATACAACTGTCAAAGTGGAAAAAATAAAATAAAAAAGGGACTAAAAACTGCTGCTCATATAAGATAAAAATAATTTCTTTCTCCATTCTAAGATGCTGGAATTGCATTTTGCTATTTCCTCTCCAATGTGAGAACAGTGTGATCCAGTATTGGCGACAGTTATGCCAGCAGAGTAGGAAAAAAAATAAAACCACAAAAAACCAATCTCCCATTCAGGAACCAGATGCTGATAACCTTTTTGGCAGATGGACTGTGATTTTCTCTCCTGTGAAACCAAACATTCCAATTAAAATGGTTCTCTGATTTTTAGGCACTGATAAAAGAATAAAGAAGCTACACGAGAAGCAGAGAGAAAAGTTAAAACAAACAAACAAGAGGGAAGCAAGAAAGATGGGTGAGAAAAGTATATAAGAAATAAATATGAAATCTGTAAAACTGACATTCAGATGGGACAGTAGGAGGGAAAAAAAAAGAAATGCAGGCTGAAGATTATTTGAACAGGAGCAAAGTTGTTTAGGAAAAGTCAGGTTATGATACATGATGTTTGTTTACTCTTGGAATAAATAAATCTTTCATTTTCCTGGCTGCTTTAAGAACCAATCATTTGGTAGTGCAAATTGAGAGTGTTTATTTTAGGGTGATAAAAACCTCCTTCGTTAATTTTACAGATTTATTTTGCTGGTTCCCATAGATATTCAATAAATATGAATTAGGCACTTCATATGTGTCAAAGAGTCTTTTTTAGGATACATAGTAGGTTTGTCAATGATAGCAAATGAGTGATTGTGTATGTACAAGTTTGTGTTTGCGTCTGCACAGGCAGCTAATAATCATCTCGAAATCAACATGTCTGTCTTAATTTTCTGGGGTAATTAAGTGTTCTGGGTTAATTAGGCATGTCCCCTTAAAATAGGTACTACATGTCTTCATGGTTAACAACTTTCATTTAATATAAGATCACTGAGCAGCTTCCTGGATAAGTAGCAAGAATCAGAGTCATCAGTAACAGTATACTGGACTTTTCTACCATCAATGTAGTTATGCTGGGACCCATATTTCTGGGGTTCATTTGCCTGTAGAGTTTTAGATGTTTCTGTAGTTGTAGTTGGTCAATGTAAAGTTGTGTGATTGTGGCAGCAAAGGGAAACAGCAATTTTATGCTCTAAAGGTTCCCATTCTTGGTGGTGATGAGACAGAGGTGCTCTAGCTACTATTAAGTGCAATTGAGTTGGTTGCAACCCATAGCAACCCTAGATGGGATTTCCGTGGAGTGGCTGGTGAGTTTGAACTGCTGATATTGCAGTTCAAACCAACCTTGTGGTCTAGTTCTTATCCTACAGTGCCACACCACAGAGGAGTTAGTGGAGGTGGAGGTGGTTATGTGCCGTGGAGTCAGTTCTGACTAATAGCAACCCTGGTAGGGTTTCCAAGGCTGTAAATTCAAGGTGTCAATGGGTAACAATTTGTCTACACTCTTTCCTTATCCTTCCTACCTGCCAGGCCTGCTGACCAACAAAAAGTAAGCTCAGACCCACCTCAAAGCACATTGCTACAAACAAAGGCAGAAGTCACAAAACACCGAAGTCTTACATAGACTTCTTTATAAGTCCTCTTCATGATCCCAATTCATTTGCTTCCCTGCAAGCTCTGACCTGTTCACCAGCATCAGGACTATTTAGTAAATGTGTTCTATTCATTCAACCGTCATTTTCAGTCCTTGATTTCCCCAACTCCTTCCACAATTGTGTATGTTGTTGTTGTTGAGTGCCGGCGAGTCAGTTCTGACCCATAGTGACTCTGTATAGGGTTTCTAAGGAGCAGCTGGTGAGCTTGAACCACCGACTTTGCAGTTCAAACGGCTTTGCAGTCTGATACATTAACCCACAGCGCCACACCAGGACTCCATCAATTGTGTATACTTTACTTAATAAAATAAATTCATTGTACAGCCATAATGGTGGCGCTACTCCCTGAATTAACCCTCACTAAATGACAGAGCTGATGTGGCACTGTGGGTTAATGCACTGGACTGCAAAGTTGATTAGAACCACAAGCTCTGTGGTTCAAGCTCACCTGTTGCTCCTCGGAAACCATATAAAGAGTCACTGTGGTCAAAACTGACTGGACAGCACTTAAAAACAACAAATGACAGCGGGCTCTTGGTGTGGCACTATGAGATCAGCACTGGACTGTGAACCATAAGGTTGGTGGTTCAAAACCTACCATCTGCTTCTTGGAGCCCCTATACAGGTTCATTATGAGTTGGAACTGATTCAATGGCACTTAACAACAAATGGTATGGTGCTATGGGATAAGCACTGGACTGCTAACCCCAAGATTGTCAGTTCAAACCATACACAAGGTTGCTATGAGTTGTAACTGACTCATTAGCACTTAACAACAACAATATAGACAGAAAAGAGTCCTAGTGATGCTGTGGGTTAGGCGCTGGGTTGCTAACTGTAAGATCAGTGATTCCAATCCACCAACCAAGAGAAAGATTAGGCTATCTGCTTCTGTAAAGAATTACAGTCTGAAAACCTGAAGGTCATTTCTATTCTGTTCTGAATAGGAATTGATTGAATGGTAACCCATTTTAAAAAAACAAAGCAAAACTATTGCCATTGAGTCAATTTCCAATCAGGTGCTGGATTGCTAACTAAAAGTTTGTTGGCGGAAGCCTACCAAAGGCACTTCAAAAGTAATGCCTGGTAATCTTCCCCTATGGGACAGTTCTCCTCTGCACATATGGTGCACGTAGGCGGTACTCAGTTCAAGGGCAACTCACACCAAAAGCAATATAAAAGTAGGGCCTCCTCTGCTGTGTGATTAGAGAAGGACAACACTGACTTGAAGGTCAACTCCTTGTTTAGATAATGGGAGACTATGGCCAAGGATGAGACATCTGCATTTCTAGTCCTTTATTTATAAGTAAAAAGGACAAATATTTTTCTTAGCAATATAATCCCCCCTCCCATGCATACTTCCTTTCTGTCCCAGCCCCAGTGCATTTAGCGAAAGATGTGAATGAATAATTTGATTAGCTGCTTGGGTCAGGGGCTGAAAGCCTCAAAGGATGTTTGTATCATGCTCTGGTTGCTAATTTGCCTGCTAAAGAATGTTGGTTCAGTTAATTGAAGCTTTTATTTTGCTCAGGGGATATGCAGTATGGGGTCAGAGCTAAAATGTTAGGACAATAAAAGATAGCAGAGACTCTATTTAAGAAAGAAAAAAAAAAGAATAACACAGTCAGAAAGAGCCAATGGTAAAAATAAAATATAGCGGAGGAAAATAAATGTCTAATAGACATTTTTTATTAAGTTGTTTACTGTAATATATGAGATATCAGCTCTCTCATTTATCCATGGAATCCACTATAATCTGTATTTTTCCATCTTTGTAATATGGATTTACTTTTACAAATGTGACAAAATGCCACATTTGTAGTGAACACAGCAATGGTTAAAAGGCTCCCGAGCACTAATCCAAGCATTGTTGTAGCAGGGGGAATAAAATGTTGAATAAAAGAATCACATTCTCTGACAAAATTCACAATCCATCAAGACTCAGCTCAGGGCGGAAACAAAGTCATTAGCAACTCACAGTGTAAGCATAAAACAAGAGCTACTAAAGGAAACTGGGAAAGAGACAAAGAAAATGCACACAATTCCGCAAACTCTTATCAGCCCAGAATAATTGAGCTTGAATTTACAAGAGATGGGGCCACAATCCTCCTAAATTTCAAAGTCAGATCTCCAACTCTATTCCAAAGTTTGGGGCAGCCATTCATGAGTGCCAGGGGGATGGAGCTGGATCAGCTCCCCAAAGATAAGGAGGTGGGGCTGCCAAGAACAAGGCAAGAAGAATGGGGCCTGCTGGGACTGAGAGGGTGGGGTTGGCTGTTCAAAGTCAAGGGAACAGAGTTGCCACTCCATTGGGTCTGGAAAGCAGAATTGAAGCCCAGGACCAACAGTTCTCCACCCTGAATTCAAAGAGCATAGTAGGCACCCAGAGTTTAGAGGGCCAGCGTCATAACATAGATTGTTTTACAGATATTGTTCTACTGGGTTTAGGACTTGCAAACTTGATCCCTGGTAGCGTAGTGATTACGAATTGGTTGGCAGTTCAAAACTAACAGCTGTTTCGCGGGAGAAAGATGAGGCTTTCTGCTCCCGTCAAGATTTACCGGCTCGGAAACACTGTTCAGGGTCTCTATGGGTTGGAACCAACTCGACGGCACTTAACAACAACAACAACAAATCAGTTCTAGGAGTCTTGGTGTGACGCTGTGGGTTAATGCGTCAGACTGCAAAAGCCGTGAACTGCAAGGTCGGCGGTTCAAGCTCACCAGCTGCTCCTTGGAAACCCTATATAGCTCTCTATAGGGTCGCTATGGTCCGGAACAACAACAATCGGGTCCAACTCATAGCTACCCTGTATTGGATTTCCAAGCTTGAACCGCAAATTTGTTGTTCAAATCGATTTTGCAGTCCAGCACATTAACCCACAGCACCACACCAGGATTCCATAGGGCTTGCTTTGTTGTTGTTGTTAAGTGCCGTGGAGTGCTGTGGAGTCTGTTTTGACTCATAGCCACCCTGCAAAAAGTTTTCGAAGGAGCAACTGGTAAAGTTGAACTGCTGACCTTGAGATTCAAATGGAGCTTGCGGTACAGTACATTAACCCAGAACTCCACGTCAGGACTCCATAGGACTTCCTTGGTCAAGCCTGTTCTCCCATTTACAATAGAAATGCCTAACTTGTGCTTGTTCCACTAGGGTAATTTGGAAGCATATAACTTGTAAATTTCCCAGATTCACAGCTAAAGAGAAATTTTTCCCAGGATGGAATTTGAACTCAGAGTTGATTTAAAACTTTTAGGCTGATAAAATGAGATGAATGTATCAAGGCCTTGAATTTGGAGCAGGTGGAGGTGGAATGTCATGAATTAAATTCTATTTCTTTTCTAAAATATGTGTTCTATTAAATTCTATTTATATTCTAAAATATGTAGTCCCTTGCCTAGGTCATGTGACCTGATGCAATTATCCTAGGTGTTGTAAGTCCTAACAGTAATATTATTGGGACAGGATTAGAGGAAGTTATGTTAATGAGGAAAGATACAGTCTTGGGTTATAGTTAGAATCCATCTCTTCTAAAATACAAAATAGAGTTTTGGAAATGAGCGGAGATCAGAGAGATCTCAGTACCACCAAGAAGGAAGAGTCAAGAGTAAAGTCAGTCCTTTGGCCCTTGGATCTCTGTGCTGAGAATCTCTTAGATCCAAGAGAAGGCTGATTCCAAGACACATGAAGAACACCGAGGAACACTGGGCCTGCAGAGGCTGAAATGAGTCAAGGACTTTCCTCTTACACTGTGAGGCAACAGAGAGAGAAAGGCTTCCTGTAGAGCTGGCATTCTGAATTTTGGACTTCTCGCCTCCTAAACTGTGAGAGAATTCAGTTCTCTTGCTAAAGCCATCCACCTGTGGTACTTCTGGTATCGTGGCACTAGATGACTAGGATAGAATCTGAGGATGGGGCTCCTTGAGAGGAAGCCACCCCTGCACTGCTTTATGTATCAATAAGGAACTTAAAATGAGTCAGGTAGCTTGTAACCTACAACATTACAGGAGCCTGGGAGCACCTTCTGGATTGGACCTTGTTGGATCTGGCCTAAATATGTATGGTAGTGTGCAGTATTATCCAGAAACCTTGGAGCCCTTCCTGTGATGCCTATTATGAGGCTACCTAAAGTGGATGAGAAAGAGAGAGCCACAGGGTCTGTCTGGAACAAGGTTAGCCTGTTCTTCAAAATCTTTCTCAAAGAAATTACTTATTTGGACAATAAAGGTAGAGAAATAAAGGATGGACCACAGCTACTACCAGCTCATTCATAAAATCACTAGTCATCTTTCTTTATCCTATTGAACTTCCTGGGTAAAATAACTGAAATCACATGTAGAACTTGAGTGGATATAGCCTATTCTTCATCCATCTCATCAAATGCAAAATTCAGAATATTGGCATAAGGGCGTTAACAATAAAAAGAATTCTCAGAAAAATTCTGTAGAACTTCATTCATGTTGAATCCATAGAGATACATTGGATTGTTATTCAAATGAACAATAATGTATTTCTTATGAAATTACAATGTTCCGTTTATTAACCTCTGGAATTTGAGTTTGGTGTTCTTAGACAAGTGGCATGAGAGGACATTTAAATTAATTAGGTTTCCCCACTAGCTCCTTTTTAGGAGTCCTGGTGTGGTGCTGTGGGTTAATGCATTGGACTACAAGGTCAGTGTGAACCACAAGGTTGACAGTTAAAGTTCACCAGATGCTCCTTGGAAACCCTATACAGGGTAGCTATGGGTTGCAACCAACTTTTTGGCACCTAACAACAACTATCTCTTTTTAATTTAGACAAGGCAGAAATTCTAACAATATTCTGTTTTGGAAAGCATATTGACTACACAAAGGCTTTCTTTCAATCATGTGAATCATGACAAGCTAGGGACAACATTGTGAAGTATGAGTATTCCAGAACACTTAATTGTGCTCATGAGGAATCTGTACCTGAACCAAGAGGCAGTTGTTCAAACAGAACATGGGGACACTGAATGATTAAAAATTAAGAAAAATGTGAGACAGGGTTGTATTCTTTCACCATACTTATTCAACCTGTATGCTGAACAAATAATCTGAGAAGCTGGATTATATGAAGAAAAACATGACATCAGGATTGGAGGAAGACTCATTAACAACCTGTGATATGCAGATGATACAACCTTGCTTGCTGAAAGTGAAAAGGACTTAAAATATTTACTGATGAAGATCAAAGAGCACAGCCTTTGGTATGGATTGAATCTCAATGCAGAGAAAACAAAAATCCTCACCACTGGACCAATAAACAACATTCTTATCAATGGAGAAATGATTGAAGTTGTCAAGGACTTCATTCTTCTTGGATCAACTATCAACACTCATGAAAGCAGCAGTCAAGAAATCAAATGACGTATTGCATTAGGCAATCTGCTGCACAAAACCTTATTAAAGTGTAGAAGAGCAAAGATGTCAGCTTGAAGACTAAGGTGTGCCTGACCCAAGCCATGATATTTTCAATAACCTCATATGCATGCGAAAGCTGGACAGTGAATAAGGAAGACCGTAGAAGAATTGATGCTTTTGAGTTATGGTGTTGGAGGGGAATATTGAAAGTACCATGGGCTGCCAAAAGAACCAACAGATCTGTGTTGGAAGAAGTATAGCCAGAGAGCTCCATGGAGGCCAGGATAGCCAAACTTGGTCTTTCATAGTTTGGACATATTGTTAGAAGGGACCAGTTGCTGGAGAAGGATATCATGGTTAGTAAGGTGAAGGGTCAGAGAAAAAGAGGAAGACCCCCAGTAAGATGGATTGGCAAAGTAGTAGCGTCAGTGGGCTCAAAAGGACCAGGCAGTGTTTCGTTCTGTTGTGCATAGGGTTGCTATGACTCAGTACCAACTCGATAGCACCTAACAACAACAACAACAAATGCCTCATGGAATATATGAAATAGATTAATAATTAAAATTATATATACTTAAAAGTATTTTTCTTTTTTCTTTTACTTCTTTTTAATAACAACATTGGATATTCAATAAAATTGGAGTCCTGGTGTGGCACTGTGGGTTAATGTGCTAGACTACAAGGTCAACCTAAACCACAAAGTCAGAGGTTCAAGCTCACCAGCTGCTCCTCAGAAGCCCTATACAGGGTCACTATGAATTGGAACAGACTCGATGGCAATTAACAACAACAGCAACAATATAAAATCACAAACTGAAAAAAAAAAAAAAAAATCACAACCTGGAGAAGAATTTAAAATGTTTTCAAAAAGGATTATCAATTTTCTTTGTATCTGTCTCTTTCACATGCCCTCTAATACCTTATTTATTACTTTTGCTTATGCAAGTATAGGGTAATATAGTTCTTTATATAGAAACACCTGTGGTGAAGATGTGTGGAAGTTTGAGTCCACCCAGAAGTTCCTGGATAGAAAGGTCTGGTGATCTAGTTTCAGAAATTCAATCCTGTAAATTTCTACAGAGTACCTTTCTACTAAGATATACATGGAGTCTGAGTCTTCATTGTTATTACGCTGGGTACTATTAAGTCAGTTACAACTCATAACCACTCTATGCACAAGAGAAACAAACACTGCCAGGTCTGGCACCATCCTCACAACTGTTGTTACATTTGAAGCCATTGCTACTGCTACTGTGTCATCCATCTTGGTGAGGGTCTCCCTATTTTCCAATGACTCTCCATTTTACTAAGTATGATGTCTTGTTTAAATGACTAGTCCCTCCTGATAGTATGTCTGAAGTATGACAGTCAAAGTCTGGTCATTCTGGTTTCTGAGGAGAATTTTCGTTGTACTTCTTCCAACATAGATTTCTTGGTTCTGCAGTCCACAGTACTTTTAATATTCTTCTCCAACACCATAATTCAAATGCATCTATTCTTCTAAGGTCTACCTTATTCATTGTCCAACTTTCACATCCATATAAAGCTACTGAAAATACCATGGCTTGGATCAGATACACTTTAGTCCTCAAACTGATATCTTTACTCTTTAACACTTTAAGATGGTTTGATCTTCATCAGTATTTTCACTCCTGTTCACTTCCAGAAAGCAAGGTTGTGTCATCTTCATATTGTTGTTGTTGTTAAGTGCTGACAAGTTGGTTTCAACTCATAGAGACCGTGTAGAGTGTTTCCAAGGAGAAACTGGCAAGTTTGAATTGCTGACCTTGCAACTCAAACTGACCTTCTGGTCCAGTGCATTACCCTGCAGTACCACACCAGGATATTGTCGTTGGTAAGTGCCGTAGAGTCAGTTCCGACCCATAGTGACCCTGTATAGGGTTTCTGAGGAGCAGCTGGTGAGTTTTAACTGTTGACCTTCTAGTTCAAACTGACTTTGCAGTCCAATGCATTAACCACGGAGCCACACTAGGATTCCATACCAGAATATGTTGTTGTTGTTGTTAAGTGCTGTCGAGTCGGTTCCAACCCATAGCGACCATGTATAGGGTTTATAAGGCTGTAAATGTTTATGGGAGCAGAAAGCCTCATCTTTCTCCCACAGAGTGGCTGGTAGTTTCGAACTGCTAACCTTAAGGTTCGCAGCCTGATTCATAACCACTGCGCTACCAGAATATAACCAGTTGTTAATTACCTGTACAGGGTCGCTATGGGTCGGAACCGACTCGACGGCACTTAACAACAACAACAACAACAAAATAAGCTGTCCTCCAATCCTGATGCTGCATTCTTCTTTCTATAATCCAGCTTCTCAGATTATTATCTCAGCATACAGACTGAATAAGTGTGGTGAAAGATACAAACCCTTGCTCAGAGTCTACTCAGTGACAGGTTTTTCATCCCCTCCCCCCCCCCCATTTGTTGAGGAACACTTAACACAATTAACTGAGAATCTTATATATATTAGTTTCTTAGTAAATATCAATTGATAAATAAATGGCCCCTGTACCGATCCACTTTTCTCAGTATGGATCCACTTTTATTAAGTGCTTGATGTAATATATGTATTATCAGCACTCGCATTTTCCTGTGAAATGCACTCTTGTATATATTTCTTACATACTGAATCTCCAGAAAACTAGTCTCAATTTTCACAAAACCATCCTCCCTTTTTACAAAATAAATCTCAGGTTTATTTTAGGAAACAATTGGTGATTCTGAGAAATGATGTGATCCAATAAAACCCAAGAAAATATGCAAAGAATAATAATTCATCCTAGATTTGGACAAGTGTAGTGAATATTTTTTATTATAATTGTAAGGAAGCATTACTGAATATCAGTGACAGATGCTATTAATGTGTTGTGATTACAAATTATATTTCCATATTGAAAACTTTGGCTCTTACACACCCTGTGAGAATATGGTTTCACTGCCATAGTCCCAAAAGTAGGCTAAGGCATTAAATCCTGAATATCTTACTTAGCCATTCTATTTAGTCTAAAAATGACAGTTGTGTAAAAATCTCAGGTCAGAGATCTGCATTATTTACTAGTAGAACAAGCTTTCAGTTCTTGAAGTAGAATGAAGAAATTAGTATTTGTTGCATGGCTTGCTTTCAGAAAAGGTGGAATAAATTCATAAATAATTCTACTTCAACATCTAACTGAAAACTAATGGTCTACTTTAGACATTAGGATTGAAAATGGCACACTCCATAATGGGACAGACATTCTTAATTTCTTCATTGTTATTTAATTGAACAGATTGAACAATAGGTTCATTAATCATTTTGTATTAGTATTCAAGTGAGAGTGAAGATGCTAGGACAAGCTCTATTCCAAATAGCAATTCCATTTGGCTGGGTGTTGTCTTGGGCATGATGGGGAGGAAACAGGAAGAAAGATTAACTTTCTAATATGTCTATGTATGCTTCATTACCCAAAGATCTTGTCAGAACCATTAGCAAAACTTAACCAGAGTGCAGCCAACTTTGATGTCTGCCCAATTCTAAAAAATAAAACCTCTTTTATTAAAAAGTTTGTGTTTATTTACTTTAAACATAATTACACTTAAAAATCTTGACAAAGGAAGAAAAATCATTAATTTCATCCTATATTTTCACCTATCTTTGGGGCATATATTATTTTCTTTGTTTTTGTCAAGAGCCATTGAGTTGGTTCCAACTCATAGTGACCCTATGGAGGGTCTCCGAAGAACAAATGGCAAAGAACAAATGGTGGGTTTGAATAGTCGACCTTGTGGTTAATAGTCTAGTGTTTATCCTACAGTGAGGCGTATGGTAGGTAAGAAGAAAGAAGAAACCTGCTTTTGAAGATTTTGTGCTAGGCTACATCATTGCTTTTTTATATTGTTATCTAATAAGTTAACATGTATATGAAAAATATCCAACATTTTATAAACTCTATACAAGTTATACATAGAATGTGTTAGGTAAGAAAAACACTATGCAGTTTATAATGTTTAAGTTGCCCATTGAAAGATTAACTAGATTGTTATTAATAAACATGAAGCTTTATGAAATATTAATGGTAATGTATTTAAAGCTTTAGAAACCTGATCTTACTTAATCTTCTTGCCAACACGAGGTAAATATTTTTATCCCTGTTTAATAGTTAAGGCAGCTGAGGTTAAGAGAAGTTAAGTAACTTGCCTAAGGTCACACAGCTAATATATAAATGGTGGAGTTGGAAAGTTCATTTTAAAGCCTAGATCCTCAGTTATATATGTGAGCAATAGAACTGGTAGCTGCTTCAGTTAATGTACCATCTAGTACATTTTTAGTAATCAGTGATTTAAGAAAGTGGATTATATCCTGTTGTAAAAGATTAAGATTTCCCCTTGACTTCTTTGCTTGTAAGTAAAAACTGGAGACCCCACCCACTAACAAATAAGTGTGTGGGCTGTATCTAAGGCTTATCAATACCCCAAACAAGATTACAATTACATAGGCCAGCTTTATATTGCTACTGGCTTATGAATATTCACTTTAGGAGGTTTTTGTTGTTAAATGCTGTCGAGTTGGTTCCGACTCACAGTTACCCTATATAAGGTTTCCAAGGAGGGACTAGAGAATTAGAACCACCAACTTTGTGGGTCAAACCAACCTTGTGGCCCAGTGCTTTATCCCACAGCACCACACTTGGACTCTGGTTCTCTTCTTGACTCAACATGTAACTGACATTTTTTCCATGTGAATTTTGTGTTTTGTATTAATGAATAGGCGTATCCTAGAAGCAGCAGTCAAGGAATCAAATAGTGTATTACATTAAGCAAATCTGCTACACAAGACCTCTCTAAAGTGTTGAAGAACAAAGATGTCAGTTTGAGGACTAAAGTGAGCCTGACCCAAGCCATGGTATTTTCAATAGTCTCACATGCATGTGAGAGTTGGACAATAAACAAGGAAGACCATAGATTAAATGATGCATTTGAATTATGGTGTTGGAGGAGAATATTAAAAGCATCATGAATTTCTAGAGAACAAACAAATCTGTGTTGGATGAAGCACAATCTATAATATTCCTTAGAACTCAGGATGGCAAGACTTTGTCTCTCATAATTCAGACATACTATAAGGAAGGACCAGTTCTTGGAAAAGAGCATCATGCTTGTCAAAGTGTTAAAAAGAGGAAGGTTCCAATGAGATGGATTGGCACATAGCAGCAAAATTGGGCTCAAGCACAAGTATGAGGTGTGAGACCGGGCAGTGCTTCAGTCTGTTGGACATGGAGTTGCTGTGAGGTGAGATAGACTCAGTAGTTCCAAATGCCAACAACGACAATCTGCGTGGTAAAATGGGGAACATGCTTACCTCTATAGGGTTTCAGAAGTTGTAAATGTTTATGGGAGCAGAAAGCCTCATCTTTCTTGCGCAGAGAAGCTGGTGTGCTCCAACTGCTGACCTCATGGTTGCAGTCCAGAGCTTACCCTACGAAGCTACCTTGCTTCCCTTTTCCCAAGTACCATTTCTAAAATAAAATATATTAAAAAAAAAAATAAAACTTTTTGGGCAACATTAGCACATAGTTAGAAATCTAGTCCGTGACCGTCTCTTTAGCTCATTCTGCTTCTCATTTCTATCATAGAAGATTTTCACCTTCAGGAGAGTCTCTTTCAAAGTGATTTAAATGGTAGGAACTTTTTACAGACCCTTTCCAGAGCCCTTTATTAAAACATCTTCATTCTGGTTTTTGAATGATAATGCAATCAAAACTGGACATATTGGATTTTAAGCATCTTCCTGAGTTGCTTCTTTTTAGAAACACAAATACTAGTTAAGCTTTTTAGCTTCTTTTGCCCTCTGGGTAGAAGGTGTCATCCAATTATGTTGCTACACATTTTCCTATGACTCTTTCCTTATAAGTTGGAATCTCATTAGATTTGATGAAAAGTTTCAGTAATATGCAGTGTATTACAATTACAAGCTTTGGCATCTGTCTTAATATGAGCTTGCACAAACTTTGAGTGTATTTATTTATGGCTGTGTGTCTCATTATGCACCAAGCTGCCACTTGCTAAGAATGAACCATTTTTATGTCTCCACTATGTCAAGGAAGGGAGCCTCTCTTGGAATACTGCTTTTTTTCCCTTAAAGAAAAAAAAAAAAATCCCAGGTGTTACTGAAGGCACCCAAAGGAAAATAAGGTCAAGATGTCACTAGCACAGGTGTACGGACTATCTTCTCTGAACTTTACATCTGACCCTCAATATCCCGAACGTATACTGTGAACATTGTCAGGGTAGCTCTTTCTTGATTGGATATGATTGTTGAGTTTCAGTAACACACACAGCTCAAATTACTGATGTTCAAAACATGAATGCCTAGGTATTAATTTGAGTGAGATTCAGGAATCTGATGCTCACATCTCCTGGACAATATTCTGTCCTTGCGACATATTACATTAGAGCTAAATTATAGCCTAAGTTGCTTAGTATTATTAAAACAGGACAAGTTTATTATAAACTGAATTTTTAAGAGCTAGTTGCCAGTTGCCATCACATTGATTCTTACTCATGGTGTCCCAGAAGTGCTTCATAGG
Source organism: Chrysochloris asiatica (assembly GCF_000296735.1). Taxonomy (NCBI): domain Eukaryota; kingdom Metazoa; phylum Chordata; class Mammalia; order Afrosoricida; family Chrysochloridae; genus Chrysochloris; species Chrysochloris asiatica. Next base: position 1,047,668 of record NW_006408641.1, read on the forward strand.
GTTTTCAAGACTGTGACCTTTTCGAAACATGTCACCAGGAACTTCTTACAAGGTGTCTTTGGGTGGGTTTGAATTATCAACCTATAGCTAGTATAAGCATTAATACTGAGTGCTTATTCAATGGTCTGATGCTCATTTATCTAAAGGATTATATGTTACTTGGCCAGAATCCCTTCTGACAGGGCTCTGCTTGAACAGATGCTTCCAGTATTTTTCTCTGCCTCTTTTCTGTTCCCATGCTTAATTATTAACCAGTTCATTTTTCTGATAGAAATCTGATATTAAAAACATAATAATACAGAGCTTTTGACAGGGTCACCCTTAAATATTGTGGCCTTGGTGCTGCTATAAGAGGTTTTATAGCAAGAACCATTATATTAAGGTGACTCTGGTCCTACCTATAAGGTGTGACTCAACCCTCAAAGTGCCATTCTATTTTTCTCATTGCACCACCTTCACCTCCAGTTAACTGCTGGAGATGACAAGTGTGTCATCACAAAGGAGCCCTGAGACCAACCCCCAAAACATGGCAAACGTATTCATTAGTAAGATCAGACAAATGACAAGTCTTTTAGCCTCTTCTCAAATTAAGTTCTACTGCTCGTCTCACAGTTTGTCGTACTATAGTGTCCTGTGAATTATGTGATTCTGGAAGTTATGCCATGGGTAGTTTATATACCAGCAGGATCACCCATAATGGACAGGTTTCAGATGAGCTTCCAGAAAAAGACAGACTAGGAAGAAGGAGAGATGAACTAGAGAGGCAAAGGAAATTACATAGTTCTATGGGTGATAACTAGCTATTTCTGTGGGTTTTTTAGCTGGTAGTGAGGCAGAAGAAAAACAGTAATATTTGTGATAGTTATTAAATAAGCTATTCACTCAGTTGAGTACCTTTCAGATCCATATTAGTAGGCTAGGAATGGTAGATAAAAGTGACAGTCCTTTCCCTAAGATGCTACTAATGATTATAGCATGGTATAGGATAAATGTGTAGATAAAGTAACATCAGAGAAAATGCAAGTGTATTATCTTATGTTACAATACACTGTCTCTCCAGACATTCTCATCCCTATTTAAAATCAATATCTGTGTAAAAAAAGAAAAACAAAACTTATTAAGCAGTTTGAGAGGTGGGTATGGATTAGGGAAGGTGAGGATGATAAAGGATTGAATCCCACTGACCTACCGCCAGTTCCTCAAGTCCATGGGTCTTGCAGCGTCCCTGAGTGGTACTCAGATTATTAGGCAGGCTCTTACCTCCTCCTAGCTACAGAATGTTTATCTGTAGATATCAGGAACTGATTCACCTGACTTCTTTCCTAGACCTTTACCATTTTTTAATCATCTTTAGGTTTCTGTCAGATAACAGAAGAACAATGTGATTTTCTTATCTTGACCAATTCCTATGGTCAAACACCGTCTCACCCTCAGGGTGTCTAAAGAATTAGTCCCATCTAGTTGCCACTTCTCAGTCATACAAGAACAATAAGCATTCACTTTGTTGTTGTTATTAAGTACCAACAAGTCCGATTCCGTCCCATAGCGACCCTGTACAGGGTTTCCAAGGCTGTAAATCTTGACGGGAGTAGAAAGCCTCATCTTTCTCCAGCAAAGCTGCTGGTAGTTTCGAACTGCTGACCTTGTGGTTCACAGCCCGATTCGTAGCCACTACCCTCACTTAGAATCTCTTTATTGCAAAGCGAAAGTAGGCTTCAGAGAGAAGTGGATCTTTCTCCATGATTGGGGAAGGCCTGGCAACAGTAGGGAGCATAGATCAGATTAGGTCAAAGTGAAAGTACACTTCAAAGAGAGAAGCTGGTCTGTCTCCATGAGAGGAGATGTTTTGGGTTTGGGGTGCACTGGCTTATAAAGGTATGAGGTCTCTTTCTTGAAGAGTGGGCTAATACATATTAATTTGGAAGGGTGGTATGTTAAATATTCATGTTTTTTTAGTAAAGGGGCACAGGCTTCGTGTAAATGGGGTGCCATCTGCAGTTGTTAGCTTTAGGTGCTATCTTCATGGATCTATTGCCTGTGACCAGCTTTTTCGATCAGGGTTTCAGGTTCTGATATCCTTATCTCTGTCTCCAAGCTATTCTTCTCAGTGTTATCCTTCTTGTTGGACTAGAGATGCCCTCCCCCTTTCAGGGGAAGTCAGGGTAAGAGAGATCCAGGGGTCCAGGGGTCCTAACTTGTCCTTGACACTATGAAGAAAGCATACAGCTTATACTGGGTTGATAGGGATGAGCAATTTAGACATTGGCTATCTAAAATGGAGTCCTGATGGGGTGCTTTAGGATAAGCATGGGGCAGCAAAGTCAGTTTGAACAGCAAGGTTTTCAGTTCAAACTCACCAGCCACTCCTTGGAAACTTGGGTCTCTTTTAATAGGAATCAACTCAATGGCTCTTAACAGCAACAATCACTAACGGGGGACTATAAAGGCATGGAGTGACTGGCTTAACAAGTGTTCATTGTGTGCTTAGTTTCAGAACAAGAGTTGATAATGTAGCATCCCCACTGAATAGTTTTCCTCTTTTCCAAATGAATCTGGTGAAAGAGGATGGAGAATGTGCTAGGGTTTTATGATTCAACAGTGAGTAATTGTTAGTAGGATTAATTATGACAGTCACAACTGTAAATGTGGATGACGTGTAACTAAAAGGGGGGAGTAGTTAATCTTCCATTTTAAGAACAGAGGACTCCAGAACCATCAGAAAGGAAGAGCATGAGTGGAGCTTGAGATCCTACCTAGAAAAATGATGACAGCAGAGATTGTGGCGGAGCTGATGGCAAAGAGAGATAGAGCAACTGAGGACTCTAGATCCAGGGGCTGAGAAAGGCTGTGTGCCTGTGAACAGGAAGCTGGCTTGCAGAATGTTCCTTTTGGAAATTTAAATGAATATTAATTTTTTGATTCATATGTGCACATCAAATATTTTTGCTTTGTTGATTTGTGAAAAATAACATGTAAAAGGGAAGTCACAGGGAGGAAGCAGGATAACTATTGTTGCAGGGAGGGGATTGTAGTCATTTAGATGATGCAAAATGTATGACTGGTTGAAAGTAAAGCTGATGATTTTGTCTGTTAACTTTCACTTAATTCACAATAAATAGTAAAAAAAAGAAAGAAAGAAGCATACAGCTCTTTTAAGACCACAGGGGAAGAGGCAGTTAGAAAGTCACAGTTATATAAGATCAGTAAGGATAAATTTATTCTGATGATCATGGGAAACTAAATGATTCTTTAATTTGGTTTTGTAGCTTCTGGATTTTCTGTCAAATCCTACACATGGTTGTCAACAAAGAACATTATCACCATGGACACTTGATCTCCATTCTTTACAATAAAAGTACTGCCTAATAGATAACTTTGGTTCACTTCCCACCTCTATCTTATTAAATTTATGACCTTGGGTGTACCTTTCAAAGCCTTGGTTTTCTCTTTAGTTCAATAAGTATGACAATAATGTCTTTCATAGTGTTTTTGTAAGAACTGAATGTTGTAAAGCATGAAGAGCATTTAATACCTATCTGACCCAGAAAAAGCCATCAATGAATTCTAGTTCTGATTTTAGTACAGACCTCACAATAGACATTCTAAATAAAGATGAGAATGTCTGCAGAAAGAGTTTATTATTTAAATATACATTTATATATAGTCCATCTAGTAGTATTTCATGTGAGAAAAACATTGTTTGGACATTAGTAACTACAGGAAGTAGAAAATGGAAAGGGGGAAACTTTGAGCTAGAAAAAATATACAGAAGGCAGCTGAGACATTAGATTGTAGAACTGAGACCCTAGAGATAGGGGTTATAGCGTCTCAATATGTTGTTGTTGTTAAGTGTCATTGAGTCAGTTCTGATTCATAGCGATGCTGTATAGGGTTTCCGAGGAGCAAGGACCTGCTAGTGAGCTCGCACTGTTGACTTAGCTATTCAAGCCAACCTTGCAGTCCAGTACATTAACCCACAGAGCCACACCAGGACTCCTAATCTCTGTAAGGATTTTAGTATTTAGCACAACAGAAGGTGACTTTTCTTTAAAAAAAAACAAAAATTAAATAAGCAGACATGATCAGGTAAGATAGATTTGGGGGATAATGGAACATTGTTGGTAGTCTGTGGAACCAATGCAAAGTCCATTTACGTTTCTTTTTTAAATGTATTTTCTCTTAGCATAGGAAATTATTCAGTATTATTCCAGGAACATGTAACTGTGAGAAGAATGGATATGTTTAGCACAACTTAGTCAGACTTGTAGAACTTGTTGATTGAGTGGTTATGGACCCTAAAGAAGGATAGCATCATCCCCACAGGTCAGATAAAAAAAAAACAATAACAAACTAATGTCAGCCGTATCTCTCCTCCTTCTTACTTCTTTTATGCATACTGTTCCAGAACATTGTACTTCCCTTTACACAGTAGATGCAAGACCTGAAAAGTAGCCTTAGTCATTTGCGCTAAAGTTTAAATGAACTATGGAAGCTCTCTATGCAAAGAAACTCAGGAGAAAAAGCCGTCACTTACCAAACTGTGTTTAAATATCAACAATTAGGAGTGTCTGCGTGTGGAAACATTTAACAGACTCAGCTGCTAACTGAAAGGTTGCAGGTTCTATTTCACCTCAAAAAGCACTTGAAGAAAGACCTTGTGATCTCCTGTTGAACAATCAGTCATTTAAAGTCCTGTGGAGCACAGTTGTATTGTGACAAGAGTCTGAGTTGACAATGGCAGCAAGTAACTGGATGGTGTACAACAATAATGAGAAGTTATATTGGGTAAGCAAGACTTACATGCCTAAAGTACTTAAAACAATCTATAAGATTCTGAGAAAATGCAAAACTCCCAAGCACATTTTCTAGCAAAAATGTTTATCAGCAACACATATATAGTTAGAAAATGTGTTTGGGTACTTTAGAATATGCTCATATTCTAAGTGCAAGAGTCTGAGGAAAATCTAATAAAAATAGGTTATCTTAAACCTTGAAAAGATAAGAAAGCTAATCCATCATGCTAAACTAGTAAGATCTAACATTTACCAAATTCTTAGTATGCATCTAGATTTATACTACACACTTATTTTTAAATTTGAAATCATTATGTCTCTGTTGTATGGATTCTATTATTTACATTTTACTTTTGAACTTGTGCAATTTGACTCCAGAATATCAATGACTAAACAGTTTCTGGTACTATGCAAGAGACTGCAAATAGTTTCTGGTGTTTATATATGTCGGATTAAAACAGTTCTAAAAGTTACATCTCTGTAAAACAATAACAGCATGAACAAAACCAAAAATATTAAGATACAATTAGCTTGTGATCTATTTTTTTATTCTTTCATGAGAACATAGTTGAGTGTTGTAATTTGTCTTTAATTCATATTCATCTCGTCAACTGTGAGTCAGAGAAAGTACTGGAGATTATTTGGATTTGTGGTGAAATGCTTTTCTTTAATGTGTAATTGCTCTTCAGACATTTGTTGGACAATTTAATGGGTGGTGGATGTGTGCTGTCTAGTTAGTTCCGATTCATGGTTACCCTATATAGGGTTTTTGAGGCTATAAATCTTTATGGGAGCAGAAAGCCATATCTTTCTCAATCTAGCTCATAGTTCACTAACTATCATGGGTAAGACTTTATAACAGGAATGCGCAGTGAGAGAGGGATAAGCCATGGTTCCTACTCACAAGGGCCTCACATTACATTGAGAGCAGCAGACACGTCAATGAATAAATTACAATATAGCATAGTGAGCTCCGTAATGCAAGTTGATGGATTTTTTTCTCACTTCATCTTATTGCAAACTAAAACCAATATCTTTATTTTGGCTCTGACTTAGAATAAATCTTGCCTTGCCTCATGGGACAGGAAAAGCTCTGTTGAGAAACTAATAAGTTCAGCACAAATTCTCAGCAGTGTGCTTGATGAGAAAAAGCAAATTTTGAGCAAAAGAATAAGAGTAAGGCAATTCAGCTTACTAGAACTTGATCCAAATATTCTGAGAAAAATTCAGTCTCTGGTTATCTAAATAAGCAGGTGGAGACAGTTAAGAAATTAGCATAAGTTAAATAATGAAACATTCATTATTTCACAATTGAATTACTGAAATCCTTGGCTTAAACACATTACTGTGTGCTATTTTATTATTGTAAGTGGAAAGGCGTCAGGCATGAATTAAAGATTTAATTTAATTAGAAGGTCAACTCTTTAAAAAATGTATATACATCACATGCATGTATATATATATATATATATAAATAAAATAAATAAATACACAAGGGCATTTTTAAAGCTTCCAATTTCAACATCACTGTATGTTTACTCGAAAGTGACATTTTAGAATGAGTTCTCAAAAGTTCCAATGTATTTACATACTTTCAGTTTTTGTAGAGTAGAATATCTTAGTCACTTTTTTTAGGATTTTGATAGTATATTCAGTATTCTTGCAAACTACAGATAAGGAAAATGACTGTTCAAATATTTGACAAGGACCTTATAAAGAAAAATATGAGTGATATAAAGTACAGAATATAACATAATGAAAAGGCACAGCAAATACTCTGTGCTTTATACTCTCATATTTCTCAATTTCTGTAACTATCTTCTAAGATATTACACAATATTAGGTGACAGATGAATTGGCAAGTCATAGTGAAGGGGATATTCATTATGGAAACAGAAGCAGAGCAGGAAAATGCTACAGATCTGAAAAGATGAGGAATAAAGCCCTTTGCTTTGTTCAACAAACTTTTATTCTCAATTTTTGTCATAATTTGTTGGTGAACCTTATTCCGGCTACAGCTCCCTTCTTATCCTGGGAGCAGAGACACTCACTGGACAAGCTTTCTGTGAGACTCTAAGGACTTTGGACTATGATTCCAGTTCTACTATTTACGAACTTTAGAATTTTGGACAATCAGTTGCATTTTTTTTTGTTGATAAAACAAGAAAAATTGTATATATTTCATAACACTGTTCTAAGGACTAAGTTAGATGCTATGCATCATTTTGTTATTTTTCTCCTTCTTTATCATTACTCAATGCTCAAACTGGCTAATATCATCAAATCCATCAGCAAATCTCCCAAACTAATTTCAAATCTTTTCTCCATCTTCTCTATTGTTGTTAAGTGCTGTTGAGTCTGTTCGGACCCATAGTGACCCTGTATATGTTTTCCAAGAAGCGACTGGTGAGCTTGAACCACTGACATTGTACTTCAAATGGCTTTGCAGTCTGGTGTATTAACCCACAGTACCACACCAGTACTCCATCCTCTCCAGCCACCATTAAACCAGGACATCGCAACTCTTTGGATGTTGTTGTCATTTGGATGCAAAGTTGGCTGCATAATTTTCCAGATCCAGTGCAAAATGAAAATTTGTTGTCCTTTGTTCAAAAATCAGGCAAAAACTGCCAATTAAAGTACTAAAGCATAAAGTTTTCTCCTTTCTTCTTCATTTACTCCTTTGACTTGTTTTGCTGTTAATTGCTATTTCATGTCATTCTAAGCAAAGACAAATTTAAATGATAAACTGTTAGCCTCATACTTACCATTCATCTTCATATTGTGCAATATCAGTTTCAAAGGTAAATATAAGAGCATTTAATTCATATGTGGAATCACTGAAGTTACACAATTAGTATTTGTAGCTCTTCCATGCATATGCATTTTATTGTGACCAAACAGTGAAAACACTGCATAAAACAACACAACTGGTTTTTGTTGTACTTCATCATGTGTACATATTCTACCAGCACACTCTTTAAATTGTTTTTTGTTTTTCATTTTTGATGAGTAAGGAATGACAGAAATTAAAAGGAAACAGGGGCTTCTGTTTCCCTATGTTTCTGTTTCCTTCAGTATAATCATTAGAATATTTCCATTTGTTGTAAGTAATTACGTAACACTGGGGAGTAACATGAGTATGAATGGACGTAATAGAGATCTTTGCCCATCTATGTTTCTCACAATGCTGCTACCTTTTGTCTGTATTGGAAGCAAGTTCTGGATCACATGGAAAATGTGGTCTCTTGGGACTGACTATCTGACCTTACTTACTCAGTCATAGTCATGTTGTTGTTGTTCCTGCTAAGTGTCGTTGAGTCAATTCTGACCCATAGCAACCTTGTATAGGGTTTCTAAGTGGCTGGTGAGCTCGAACAAGCACATTATCCCACAGTGCCACACCACACCACACTTTGTGGATCCACTGGAATTCTGTGGTCATCAGCATTGTGAACTCTTTGTGAGAATGGGCTAGCGAGAACAACTGCCACACACATCTCCTCTGCTTATAGGCAACTCCAATTGTCCCAAAGGGCTTTGCTTTTATAAGTCACAAATTCAAAGATATAATTGCTAAGACTTTCACTATAGTAATGGCAGGGGCCCTTCTGAGCACAGGGATCCATACAACTTCCCATAAAATTGTCTCTGTTAATAAACAGATCCTTCTTGCTGTAGAGGGCTTTCCTGTGTGTTATAGGATATTTTTCAGCATTCCTGAAATCTATTCACTAGATACCAGTATCATCACCACCACTATCATGACAATCAAAAATGTCTCCAGACATTGCCAAGTGTTGGAGTTACAGACACTGCTCTAGACCAAATCATCACTGGCTCTTACTACCAACCACAGGCTGACTTCCCGGCTCCCAGGTGTTTTGTTCTCATGTCCCATTTATAATATACCTCCTGCACTCGCCACACCAGCCTTTTTCTGTTTCTGCAATATGTCAAGTTCATGTAAACATCATAGACCTTGTACTAGCTTTTCTCTAGGGATGGAGAAAATGGCTAGCTCTTCTTATGTCTCAGAATTTAAAAACACTCAAAGCGAGCTTTCTTGACCATCAAACCAAAATAGCTGCCCATTTACTCTGTATTATATCACCTCATGTATATATATATTTTTTGCACAGCTCTATCTCTATCCAATAGTGTTCTTGTTTAAGTCTTCATTTGTTAATTGTCCATCTTCTTTCCCCACTGTGATAAACGCTCAATAAAACCGAGACATTTTGTGCCTGCTGTATTTATTGTGATTATTGTTGTTGTCCTTCTCTGGATCCCAGTCACTGACTAGTGAATATCTGGTGTAGAGTAACTAGCTGTTGACTATTGTGGTGGTGGTTATGTGCCGTGGAGTCAGTTCCTACACATAGCAACTCTGTATAGGATTTTCGAGGCTGTAAATCTTTAGAGGAGCAGAAAACCTCATCTTTCTCCCATGGATATGCTAGTAGTTTCGAACTGCTGACCTTGAGGTTAGCAGCACGACTCATAACCACTACTACCAGAGTTCCTCAGTTGTTGAGTATATGGAAGGATAAAAGGCAATAATGTCTCTCTTCTCCAATTATATAAATTTTTGAGGCTTACCACATTGGAAATTGAACTTAGACCATCCAGAAATCCATCTCTAACCATCAGACTGATTGTCACCCTGTATTTTATTGATTACCATGAAGAACAATGTTTTGTTTCACCTTTTAGCTTATTCAAACCTTTGGGGCAAGAAGTGACTCTATTGTACGTCCAACAATAAATTTAATGTGGCGTATGCAATTGGAAATTCACCGGCTATTTGTGTCTTTTGTGATATTTTTGTTGTCACTGTAGTCTAGAAAATTCTTGAAACAGACTCAGGAAATTTAGGGTAAAATTCTTGGTCTTGCCACTAACAAGTCATTATATTTTGTGTAAGCTCCTACTCTGGCTCTCACCTTCCTAATCTTTAAACAAAAGGTGTATATTTAGAATTGAACCAATTCCTAAATTCTGCAGCATTTGGAAATTTTATAAGTGTTTTGTTAGTTTTTTTTAATACAGGGAAGTTTGCAAACTTCTCAGTAAGACAGTATGGTATGTAAATATTATTTCTGATAATGGAGTCCTAGTGTGGCTTTGTGGGTTAATACACTATACTACAAGGTCAGTTTGAACTGCAAGGTCAGCAGTTCAAATTCACCAGCTGCTCCTTGGAAAGCCTATACAGGGTCACTAAGAGTTGGAAACCACTCGAAGGCACTTAACAACAAAAACAACATACCTGGTAATACAGTTCTTAAACATCCACGGGAGTTGGAATGATTTATAATCTTTTAAAAATTGAACCTTTGGGAAACTGTCTCAAGAAACATGTACTCAAAATTAGAACTTTGATTAAACTATAGCTGACATATCAAAGTAAAAGCAAATTAACTGAGTTTAAAACATTCCCTTATAGATGTCCATTAGGAAAGGATATTTGGCAAGAACTGGTCTTGTTAAAGTGAATTCTAAAAATTAGACAAATAAGACCTTAAGATTTCATCTTCAGTATATTTTTTCCAATTGCTATGTGTATAAAAATGAATTCCTTCACGCTGTAATCAAGATAAGATGTAATGCTTGCCATTGGCAACACTGTGGTTGACCATTTATCTTGGTGACATTCTATCAATTCTTCATCACCTCATTCTGCCTTCTATACCCCCACTATAAAATCCTGCTTGCAGGAAAAGTTGTATAATTGTCAGGAAACAAGCAGCCTGTTTATTATGTTTCAGGGCTAAAGTTACCATACATGCATGGACTAAAGAAAAAGACAATAGGAGGAAGTTGCCATTATTTGAACAAATTGCCTGCTGCTCATCTCACTGTGCTCTACTCTAACCTTCACTGTGCCTGACTCGAATCTCAGCACCTTCATTGGACAACAGAGCAAGAAATTTCCTTGCTAGACTATTGCTGATTCCTCACAAATTCTTATTACTAGACCTTACTCATCTCACACCCCTGCCAATCTCCTTCATCTCCTTGATGACTGATTTAATTGACTATTGTTAGGGACCAACAGCGCCATCTAATCTTGTTTTCCCACTTTTGTATTTACCAAGGGCCTGTGATACATGCTTCATTAGATTCATTACTTTAGCATTGGGGAATATATTTAGAGCTCTTCTTTCCAAGTCTAATCAGTGTGGAAGTCTATTCTATTATATTTTCAGAAGACAACCTACCTTGCATTTTCAGTTTGAACCCCAAGTGACAGGAAACATACTTGTTTCATTGTTGTTGTTTAAACTTTTCATTCTACAATTAAGCCATTTAATTGGTAGAATCACTACTGGTATATCACATGTTCATAATATGGGAGCTTTCATATTGTGGTGATTCTGGCAGCTATGGTAACATTTCAAGTATTAGCCGGATCACCCATAGTAATCATTTTTTTGGAAAATGATTGGAATTCTCAGACTAAGACAGACTAAAAAGAAATGTCTGATGATTCTCTTCTGAAAATCAATCAGTGAAAACCCTGTGGATTACAGTGATCCAGTCCACTTCCAATCATGGAAATAGTGCAGGGCTGGGTAGCATTTCATTCTGTTGTACATGGGGTCACCATGTGTTGGGGTTAGCTTGAAGAAATGACAAAGTCACATATATGTAGAATTAAAAGAATAAAAATATATGAATTCCTTAATATTGTCAAGATAAGCAGACTTTGTAAGGGGCTATTGCAGGCGGGATGGGAATCAGATTTCTTGCTAAAATAGGTAACTTTCAAAATACTACATTGAAAAATAAAAACTTAACCTTAGGAATCCTCCGTGATTTTGATTGAATAATTCTTAAAACACAACTTAATATTTAAATATCATGAATTTGCATTTAGAACTTGCTTTTCTATATCCTACTTCTTGTGATTCACTCAATAAGCCTAGATAATAAAATAAGTAACATCAAAACCCCCACTTTGCTGATTTAGGTTTTGCTTTCTCCTCTATAAAAATAGTGTTGGGATTATGTCTGACCCCCTTTGACTTCACAAGGAAGAAGAAGAATTACAGTCAACATTAGTTCATGGCCAATTACTATGAGGTGGAAGTCAGACATGCTGCTACCCTCTAACCTTCTCTACCAATTCCTACACCTACTGTCCCTCCTGCTGAGTTTGATCATTTGTTGCAGTTGCAGAGGACATATAGAACTCACAGACTTAACTCAGTATTAGAGGACTTACTAGGATATTAATTGGTTACATTTCATGTCCTGGAACCCCTCAGGATACCCTAGAACACTTGATCTCGTTGCCTGCTTTGACAAGTATTACAGAGTTTTGTTAGCTATTGACCTTCAGGCCTGTGGTTCCCTGGCCTCTGCCATGTTTGGTCAGTTGTAGCTCTGCTCATTAAGCACCCGTCAGCCAGTAAGCTTTCATCCCAAAATGTGCAGCTCTAGCTCTGTGGGTCAGCAAATTTAGCTCCCCCAATTTAGTACCTGGAGGGGACCCACTCTGCTAACAAGCCTAGAACTGAGTATAATTGAGCTCCGCGTGATTTGGTTGGTTATAACTTTATGGAAGTAGATATTTAAACCTTCCTTTCATAGTACTGCTGGGTATGTTTGTACTTTTAACCTTCAGATAGGAGCCAAGAACAAACTGTGCAAGCCAGGGACAAGGTGACATAAGAGAAAATCAAAGGTATTAAGTGATCAGTGCACTGGATGCATATTTAAAATTAGATTTTGCTACGAGTAACATAAAAATTAAAAACCCTAGTGACTTAAATATGAAAGAAGTTTCCTGAGATAGCCCAGGGCTCTTCCTACCTTTGGTTCCATCATTCTGCTCTAAGTCCTAACATTACCTCAAGGTCTGAGGTTGTAACTAAGAATCAGTTATTTCATTTACCCTTCAAGAAGTAGAACAGAGAAAAAGACCAAGAATCCTGTGGTCCTTCCACTCACTTAAGATCCCTTATAAGACTTTGAAGTTACGTTATGTTGGGATTTTGATTTTTATTCTTTTTTTTTTTTTTAGTTTTGTGCTTTTGGACAAGTCATTTAGCCTCCCAGTGATTGACTCTCATCTGTAAAACCAGGGTATGAATTTACCTACCTAATGGGAATTTGTGTTATTTCAATGAAATTCATTCATTTAAAGCATACAGAATTATCTATGTCTGACATGGAAAATTATCACCAACATTATAGGTATTAAAATCACTGTAATAAAGAGTCCTAGTGATACAATCGGTAAGGGCTTGACTGCATACAGAAATATCAGGTCAAGGGTTTAGACCAACCATCAAATTTGTGAGAGAAAAGACCTGGCGATGTGCTCCCATGAAAATTGTTGTTGTTGTTGTGTGCCGTGGAGTTGGTTCCGACTCATAGCGACCCTACACAGGGTTTCCGAGGCTGTAAATCTTTACGGGAGCAGAACACCTCATCTTTCTCCCGTGGAACTGCTGGTAGTTTCAAACTGCTGACCTTGCGGCTTGCAGCCCGATTCGTAACCACCTAGGAAACCCTATGCCATATAGGATTGCTATGAGTAAGGATCAATTTGATGGCACACAACATCATTAGCTGATTAGTTGTAAAGATTTCTTAAGCCTAAGACTTTTGGTATAATACTCTCTATTCTTCCTGTGTTACTTGATATATGTTTAAGAGTTGTTATAGTTTACGTACCTTCTTCTCCTCATTATTAGCTACGTAGAGATGGAATATTTTTTCTCCTCTTTCATATGTATTGGCAAGTACTGTTGCCCAGATTGTCCTGCTCCCTCCCTCCACTCTGACCCACGGTGAACATTTAATGAATAGGGCATGAAAACTCTAATGTCTATTTGGCTATTTTTGATATTTTTAACAGTCAAATAGTCAAAAATCTGGAGAGAAAAGACTACAAGTTCTCTGAATACTCCATTCCCACTTGTCCAGCTGAGGAAATAAAATGAAAATGGCATTACTAAGAAACATTCCATGATAAGCAGAGAAAAAAAAAAAAAAAATCATGATTGAATCCAACATGTGCCAATCTGGGGGAGAGAAATTCTCTCAAATTGATTGATTAGCATAAGTTGAGCTCATTTCCTTATAGACACAGTCTGAGAGATCTGTTGTATACCTTTTCACTTAAAGACCAAATACTTAGCCAATTATTCCTTCATTAGTAAGAAATGTGCTTGATAGTCCCATGTGAAAAGCAACAGATGTACTAGGTGGGACTGGGAATGTCTTTGTTAGAAAGTGAATGGCAATTGGGCAAATAATGCTCCGGTCTGGAAGTACTGAATTGTTTATGTGTTTGCATTTGAAAGATAAGTCAAATAAATGATGACATTATAGGCAAATTCTTTCATCATTTTAAAATCAATTTGTCCCTCTACCAATTTCTTCTCTATTGAGTTACAATTGACATGTATTTATTTATTGAAGTAGTGGTTACGAATCGGGCTGCGAACCACAAGGTCAGCAGTTTGAAACTACCAGCTGTTCCGCGGGAGAAACATGAGGCTTTCTGCTCCCGTAAAGATTTACAGCCTCGGAAACCCTGTTCAGGGTCGCTATGAGTCGAAACCGACTCCACGGCACATGACAACAACAACATAATAGTGGTACAGTGGGCCAAGTATTGGGCTCTTATTGGCAAGGTCAGCAGTTCAAACTAACAAGCTGCTCCTGGGAGAAAGCTGAAACTATTTACAGTCACAGAAACCTTAGGGAGCAGTACGAATCTGTCCTATGTTGGGATAAAATGATTCAGTACAGTAGGTTTAGATGGGTTTAGTTTACTATAGAATAGACTAGGAGTGGGGAATGTATAGCTCGCTGTCAATATGTTGTTGTTGCATTCATTGTCAAGTCAGTTCCAACTAATAGGGACCCTGTATAGGGTTTCCAAAGAGTGGCTGGTGAATTTGAATCGCCAACTTTGCACTTCAAACTGACGTTGCAATCTAGCGCATTTACCCACAGCACCACTTAAGGCTCACACCTGCAGTTCTAGCCATTGTACTGTTGTTGTTGTAAGGTGCCACCGAGTCAGTATTGACTTATAGAGACCTTATGCACAGCAAAACGAAACACTGCCCCATGCTGGGCCAACCTCA
>NW_006408641.1:1064427-1082406 GCF_000296735.1 Chrysochloris asiatica
TAGGCTTTTCTCCCATGAGCTTTACTCCATTCGCATTATCACGGTCAACTTTACTTTGAGGAGGCAGCTCTTCCCCAGTCGCATGTTGAGTGCCTTCCAACCTGAGGGACTCATTTTCTGACACTATTATCTGACAGTGTTTTTCTGCTATTCATAAGGTTTTCAGTGACTAAAGATTCAGAAGTAGTTCGCCACTCTTTCTTCCTAGTCTGTCTTTGTCTGGAATCTCATCTGAAACCTGTCCACTGTGGGTGACCCTGCTGGTTATTTAAAATACCAGTGGCCTAGCTTTTAGAATCACAGCAACTCACAAGCCACCACAGTACAACAAACTGACAGACAAGTGGTGGCTGTTTGGTTTTACTTGACCAAATATAGCAGGCTAAATTTTATGTTCATAATGTTGTATGGCCCACTAATGTTGTTATAAATAACTAAATGATCCTTAACATAAAAAAGATTTCCCACCACTGGTATTAACAGAGCAATTATGCTAAACTCTCTCTAAGATCTAGTCCTTGCTCCAATATCCTGTCCACAAGTAATTTACTATCCTTGTTACTGTTGTTGTTAGATACTGTCAAATTAGTTCTACTCATGGCAACTTTTATGCACAACACATCAAACAGTACCGGGTCCTGTACCATGCTCACAATCGTTGCTGGGTTTGAGCTCATTGTTGCAGCCACTGTATCAATTCATCTCCTTGAGCATCTTCCTTTTTTATGCTGACCTTCTACCATGCATGAATTTACAATCTCACAAGTATTAATGTTTTTGTTACTCTGCTAGTTTTCTGCTCAGTAAACTGTAGCTCTTATTATTATTATCTCATGAATATCCTCATTTCCCTTTAGAACTCCATTATAAACCTATCTGGCCAATTTATCTAAACTCTTTCAAAACTATTTAACTTAGCAGTCTTCAAGGAATTTTAGGAGTTGAAAAGAATGAAAATTAACATCTTTAGATTTGCAATGTATCTTTTTTCTAACTAAAAAAGCAAACACTTTGCACAATTCTCAAATGATTTTAAAGTGCAAATGGGAAATCTGCAATTAGAGTGTGGGGGGAAAAGTCAGCATAATTTCAAATATTGTAACAAACAACTTTCTGGTGGTGGATGCGTTAGTGGGTGGATGAGTCTCTTTGTGCTAGCTGAAATACATGGCAAAAAATAAATAAAAATAGAAAATGTGGATTAGAATGAATTTAAAAGAATAGTAGATTCAAGGGAATCTAAATATAAATTTGCATAAAGGTTGTGGAATATGGTGAGCAGTGTCTCTCATGGGCAGAAGAGTCCCTATGCTATCAATGTTCTTCAGATTCAGGCTTTCAGATACCAAGATGTTTTGAATTATACAGAAGAGACCATGCTCTGTGACTTACAGAATTTAGTACTAATAAAGACTAAGATGATTTTGTGTAATTGAATTCTAGGATTTTAGCAACCCCAGTTTAAATGACAAATGCCACCACATAAAGTATTTTATGAGAACATATAGCATAAGAGATTTTATTCGTTCTCTGTGGGGCTTTTTCACCTCCGTTTTACCTACACTTAGGATCTGTACTGAATAAGTGAAGTATTGAAGCTGTGAAATTTGATTTTTTCCAAACAGTGAGTGGAAAATGTTGAATAAATCTGCATAAGAGATACCCACAACATAAAGTTGAGAAGCTTAGCTTACATGTTAATCATTGCTTTGTGCTGTTTGCAAAACAACCACTCAATTTGGTCCAAGACAAAATAAAGAATATTGCCTCATTAACAAGTTTGGCAGTGCTATAGTGACAGTAATCACATTTTTATTCTATTTTCATATTCAAGACTTCAAAGCAGCTTTAAAAAAATATTCATTAACGAAGCAGGTTGCAGCATGCCAACGAGTAGCTGCATCAGCACTGACATATATAATTTTCTGAGCATTATCTAAGGGGGCAGAGTTGAGTTTTAACTTCAGGAGATAGACACACACAAAGAAACTCACTGTAGCATGCCAGATAAGATTAATGTAAATATTCTCTTTAAATGAAATGAGCTTCTCAATAGATAGGGGTGAAAAATCATACAGTGTAATTATTTACTGGAATTTTAATTGCAGTGGTCAGCTCTTAATGAAGATTATTTCAGGAATTTTCCAAAGACTGCTTTTTTTGCTAAATACAATTAAAGAAAATAGCAAGAAAAGCATGCAAAACATGTGGCTTTTCCAAACTTATTTGAACAATAAAATTAATTCAGTATATTAAAGCCTTTACAAAGGTGAATCAAAAAGTATTGCTACAAAATCATAGCAATTTTATTAAACAAAAATTAAAAATGTGAATTTGATGTTCTCCTACATGTCCTCCATCTAGGTTTATACACTTTTAACAGCAATATTTGTATCTCTTCAATCTCCCCAAAGAATTTGGTGCTGTTCAATTTATGAGGGTAAGTGAAAAACCATAGCTATGTGGTACTGGTGGCACTATAGAATAAGCACTCGATTGCTAACCGCAAGAGTGGCAATTTAGACCCACCACCCACTCCTTTTTTGTGTTGTTAAGGACGGTCGAGTTGGTTCTGACTCATAGTGACCGTGTACATGGTTTCCAAAGAGTGGCTGGTGAGTTTGAACCATCGACCAAGTGGTTCAAACCGACCTTGCAGTCCAGCACATTAATCCACATCGCCACACCTTAGAAACTCTTTAAAGGGTTGCTATGAGTCAGAACTAACTCAACAGCACTTAACAACACCATTAATGTTCTAGTTTGTACATGCACTGGTTAATTCAAACTAAATGTGTTTAAACGTGTCTCTGTGATCAGTGGATAACTGCAGACATGTTCTCTCAATAACACTCTTGTCTTAATCCTTTTAGCATGGCTTTAAACAAAAGTTCCAATCAAAACACTGGCTTCTGAGAGGATTTTCTGAGCCACTTAAATTCAAGTCACAGAGGTCAGCTCAGAAGGGTCTAGTAACTTTTTTTTGCACTCCAAAGGAGCAATCTGATCTTTGGTCACTAGTGTTTAATCTACGGTTTGCAATGGTCGCTAAATTCAAGTGGGCCTAGAATTTGCCTCACATAATTTTGACATGTTGTCAGGAGGGACCAGAACTGGTAGAAAAACATCAAGCTTCCTAAAAGATTGGCTAAAAAGAAGACCTTCAATGAGATGAATTGACCCAATGAGTCAAACATAACAATTTTAAAGATGGCATAGAACCAGATAGTGTTTCTTTCTTTTGTACATGGATTCGTTGAGTCAGAACTTACTCAACTATACCTAACAACAACACCACATTGACTCCTGATCAAGTGTACACTTTCTAACTTTCCAGGTATATTCCTTGGTTTGAAGACTATCCAGATGAGGAGTAACTAGATGCTGTCTATAATAAGAGGAGACTGGTTTGCTTACCATGGCAGTGTTACAAAGATAGACAAGGACACAGAGTTTTTGTAGGACCCTTCAGGATGTGCAGAGGCTAGTAGATGCAAAACAAATGCTTGTTGCTTGATTAAATACTGCTTACCTTCCAGATCACTCATGATTTCCCACTGAACCATAAGATGAGGATAACATGAAAACATGTACCATCCTTTTATTGTCATTCTCAGTGAGTTAAGAGTTCTGTTTCTTGTTGCTAAGTGCTGTCGAGTCAGTTGTGACTTCTAACAATCCTGTATAGGATACCTAAAGAGCAACTGGTAGGTTTGGACAGTCAGTCTTGTGATTAGCAGTCTAGTGCTTATCCTACGGTGCCACAAGGACTTCTTTTTGTTGTTAGGTGCCATCGAGTAGGCACCGACTCATAGCAACCCTATGCACAGCAGACCGAAACACTGCCAGATCATGGGCCAACCTCACTATCATTGCCACACTTGAGTCCATCAATGCTGCCACCTGGCCAATCCATTTCGTTGGGGGTCGTCCTCTTTTTCTGTGACCCTCCAGCTTACCAAACATGATATCCTTCTCCAGCGACTGCTCCCTCCTCACAATATGTCCAAAGTATGAGAGACAAAGTTTGGCCATCCTGGCCTCCAAGAAGCACTCCCACTGAACTTCTTCCAAAATGGATCTATTGTGTCTTTTGGCAGCCCATGGCACTTTCAATATTCCCCTCCAACACCATAACTCAAAAGCATCAATTCTTCTATGGTCTTCCTTATTCACTGTCCAGCTTTCACATGCATACGAGGTTATTGAAAATATCATGGCTTGGGTCAGGCGCATCTTAGTCCTCAAGCTGACATCTTTGCTCTTCAACACTTTAAAAAGGGCTTGTGCAGCAGATTTAGGTATGAATAAGTATGTTGTTAATTACTTACACATACTCATTTCAGATCATTTGATCCCTTTTCCTCTTAAGTATATTCTGTGCTGACCTCCTCCAATGAATCAGTAAAATCTTTTCTTATTCATTTGATTCATATTTCCTACAGCAGTATTTTGAAGGAAAATAAAAATAGGTGAGTATTTATATTGTTCACCCCGCTGTTATAGAACAACCAAACACTGACTGATGCCATAAGATCTACCAAAAGGCAGATTGATCTCACCTGGGCTCTGGAGTGGATCCCAGATGGCCTCATTCATATAGCTGGTATTTGGCTGGAGTAACAGGAACAATTGAAACCACATATCTCCTAGATCTACCAGATTTTCTCAGGCTTTGTCACATGGTGTCTGGAACCCAAAAATATCAAGAGAGTATAAAAGTAAGTATAACAGAACAAATTCGTGTACTTTTCAATCTCTGAATAACATTTGCTAATGTTCCATTGGTCAAAGGGATGGGAGGCATCAGCCTTCTTCAGACCTAGCTTGGTTTCAGCTTCATAATTGCCTTTATAAATTACAAATGAATTATTTAATTGATTTGGTTCTTTTTCCTGATAGTGTATTAAATATGTAGTATAAATTAAATGAATTAGGATGTACTGAGGAGTCGTTACATTCTGGATATGCACAAGGTGACAGGAACTGGTTTAAAAGGACCTCTGCAAATGTTAATCAGTTTATTACTCATGATGGTCTCCTTGACCATACCTTGACATTATAGTCAATGCTATGAAATATTTCTAAAAATTGGAATAATTGTATAAAAGGAAAACCCTCTCCTTAAGAATGGATGACCAATGCTTATAGAATGGGGCAAACTGGTAAAATATTGACAAGTCTGTGTTAATTCAGTGATGCTGTTTTGTGGAGGTTAAGGCTAGGATAAACAGCAAAAAAAAATCCTAATTAGTAGCTTCCCTTCAATTCCATTTTTCAACTATGTGTTTAACATTTAGTAGGTATGTAAACAGACTGATAGTCTATTAGAAAAAAATATTTTTCTTCATTAAGAAATGAGGGATCTGCTACAAAGGAGTAAACTGTGAGGGAAAAAACAGCCAGTTCTCCATTAGAAAAGTTTTATCTTTGCTAAAATGAGGGATTTATTATTCATTGCAAGATAACACTTTAATCAGTTTATTTGCATTGCACTGTTACTATTATACTTGTTCACAATTCATATTGTTTATCCCATACATTCTAGAAAATCTCTAGGTCTCAAATCCTTTATAAAAATTGGTGTGTGTGTGTGTGTGTGTGTATGTGTGTGTGTTAAATACCTTGAGTCAGTTCTGATCCATAGTAACCCTGTATAGGGTTTCCAAGGAACAGCTTGTGGATTTAAACCGCCGACCTTGTGGTTAACAGTCCAGTGCTTCTCCTACAGTGCCACACCAGGAGAAATAAAAACATATTTAGAAATGTATAACTAGACGAAGGCTTTAAGTGTTGTGGTTCGTGTATAGAATTTAGAAGCAGACTCCCTAGGAGAAATTCAAGTTCTTTCACTTGCTTTCTTGTCACCAGATTCAAATTATGTAATATTATAAAGATTTAAAAAATAAGGATAATTTCAGTCATTTCAAGGATTTGGTATAACAGTTAAAGAAAACTATGCAGGAAATGTTCTCACAGACATTATGCACTTGACAGATTGAATCTACTATCATAACAGCTATTAATGACAATGTCCTTTCTACTACAGACTGATATGCCCGTAAGTCTATGAATTTAATCAATGACTTTAAATGTGGACATAAAAACATATAACAATGCTGAGGAGAAATGAAATAATATTGCTAAAAGAATGTATACTTTTTACTTTTTAACCACATTCTATATAAACATCTTCATAAGAAATTTACTCTATGTCTGGGTAAATACATTGTTGAGTATTTAATTTTAACTAATTCTCATATCATGCAAAGAAAGAAAGCAACTCATTCTAGGCAAGCATTACGCTATATTTTTCAAGCATAACACTAGGAGCAATTTCTCCTTTTCTGAGTTCTATCTGATATCTTATTATTAAGAAGAAAAAAAAATTGAACCTCAACTTGCCATTGGGCATCACATACTTTTATCATTATAATGACAATAAAAAGCCAGTAATAGTACCTATATGAAGCAGTCACTTTCTCATGAAACCTGTCTACATAAGAATTTATATTGTGAAAATCATGACCATCTAGAGGTTGAAATAACCATGGCATATAGTTGACTTATGTCATCCACAAAGTTACATGTAAGGTATTGTTAATTGTTGTTGCCAGTTCTGACTCAGCAAACCTCTGTAGTGTTTCTAAGGAATGACTAGTGGGTTTGAACCACCAGCTTTGTGGTTAGCAGCCCAGTGTTAGCCATATCAGGAGTTCTACAAAGGCTTAGATACACCTATTTTAACATGTGTTAGGATCTACTTTTCATTTAAAAATTCAAATATTTTATTTAAACAAGTGTACACATGGCTATTATGGATATATTTTGTCTAGTGTGTACACTTTCCATCCTGCAATTCTTTGTGACTATTTTTCTCCTTTGTGTTATACTATGCAAATTCTACAGCCAAGTAGCCAGATGACATACCCTAAATTCAGTTGCAAACATTATATGCAGGGTTATTCAACTACACATAACACTGACTTACTTTAACTGAATGCTTTCTCGCTCACCTCTGTCACTCACTTACCATTTCCCCCAGTTTGTCATACCAAGAATCAGCTTTTCATTTGATCTCCATTTGTGTGTGTGCGTTTACATTTTCATTTTAATTGCCATCCATAATAATCTCTGGTTTGCTCTGTCCTTGATGTCCGTCTTATTCACTTCATTATTTTCATCCTTTTATTAACTCTCTTGCTATACACCAACTCCTTAGCCTCTCTCTGACTTCTGGTGGTGGTGGTGTGCTGTTGTGTCCATTCTGACTCATAGCAACCTTGTGTAAGGTTTTCTAGGCTGTGGATCTTTTCAGGAACAGAAAGTCTCATCTTTCCTACAAGGACTTGGACTGCTGGCCTTCAAGTTAGCAATCCACCACGTAACCTTTATGCTACCAGGGCTCCTGATTTTACTAGAGCACCTATAAACAAGTTTGCTCATATTTTGAATCTTTAATTTCCTCAGTGAAGCACTTTAGATATTCGGAGTTCTGTTCTGGGACACCATTCATCACTTAAGAAGACTGGAAGGAAGGTCTAGGGGACTCCCTGAGTGCAAATGGTTAAAATGACTAAGTGCTAGCCAAAAGGTTGGAGGTTCAAGTCCACCCAGGAACACCTCTGAAGAAAGGTCTGGTAATCTATTTCCAAAATGTCAGCCACTGAAATCCTATAGAGCACAGTTATACTTTGACATACATGGGCTCTCCAGCATCAAATTGGCTCCAGGACAACTGCTGTTGTTTTGTTTGTTTATACTTATTATATAATTGTTGTTGTTGTTATGTGCCAGTGAGTCGGTTCCTACTCATAGCAAGCTTGTATAAAGTTTCCAAGGAGCAACAGTTGAATTTGAACTGCTGACCTTGTGATTCAAATGACCATATGGTCCAGTATTTACCTTACAGTGATATTATTTAACTAAGAGCAATTTTGCTACTGTGTCAATAAAGACTAACATTGAAAGTTATTAGTAAATGATGCAAGTCAAAGATATATAAATCTAGCCATAAAAGTTGCCTCAGGATTTTGCCCTTTTAGAGCATTTTCACCTGTCTTGCAACACCATATAGATGAAAACATGAATTTCATAGTTTTATAACTATTTAATTAATTCAAAACTCCTTATGAACAAGACTAATGTCTTATACTGAAAAGATCCCCAGAAATTTTGAGGGTTCATCCTTGATCTTTCCATATGTGTGTCATCACGGGCAGCTGACAACTCACTTCCATAAATGTGCACATCCTTCATCTTCAAGTAGCGATAATTATGTGTCCTTCAGAAAGTCTATCTGAGAATCAGGGGGCTACCATCAAGGTTACTTACCTTCCCTAATTTACCATTTACAAAAAAAAAAAAAAATAGTGTATTGAAATATTAGTGGTGAGAATTTAGTGAAAGCTGGGTTTGAATATTCATTTGGCAGTTTAATTGTCTGACCCCACAGATGTCACTTAGATAATATAATTCTGAGGTCTCTCTACTAGAAAATGGGTATCATATATTTATATTAATATAAGTGTACATGTATTTATATATTAATTCTGGTGCTTAGCAAAGAGTAAGAGCCTGTTCATTCCTATTTTGTTAAATATTTAAGTACCAAAGCATTTTTCATTTTAACATTTCTTATATGCGCATGACATTAATTCTCCTTTTTCTACTACTCATCTGTTACTTTGTCATACTCTGGTGGCTTGTGTGTTGCTGTGATGCTGAAAGCTATGCCACTATAATTTAAATGCCAATGCCATCAGGGTTGCCCATGGTAGACAGGTTTCAGCAGAGATTCCATACTAAGACAATCTAGGAATCTAGGAAGAAGATTAGATGGTCCACTTCTGAATAGCTAGCCACCAAAAACCTTATGAATAGCAGTGAAACATTGTGAGCTGTAGTTTTGGGAGATGAACCACTCAAATTGGAAGGCACCCAAAGTAAGATCTGCCTTCTCAAAGTTGAGCTGAACTTAATGACATGGATGGAGTTCTTCATTTACTTATGTGGCACAACTCAAACAAAATAAGACGAAACATCTACAAATATCAATTAATCCTCGGAATGTGAAATATGCAAAGTATGAATCTAGTAACATTGGAAGTTATAAAAAATTAAATAGAATACATAAAAATGGATGTCGTAAGTATGAATAAGCTGAAATACACTGGTACTGGCCATTTAAAATCTGACAGTCATATGGTTTACTATGCTGGGAGCAACAAATTGAAAAGGAATGCTCATATCCATAACCAAAAAGAACATTTCAAAATCTATGTAAAGTACACTGCTGTCTGTGATAGGATAATACCCATAGGCCTCCCAGGAAGATCAGTTAATACCACAATTATTCAAATTTCCACACCAACCATTAAAGCCAGTGATGATGAAACTGAAGAACTCTTCATTCTGAAATTGATCAAACATGCTATCAAGATGTATTGATAATTACTGGTGATTGGAATGCAAAGTTTGGAAAAAAAGAGGAAGGATTCATAGTTGGAAAATATGTCCTTTATCATAGAAATAATGCTGGAGATTACATGATAGAATTTTTCAAGAACAATGACTTATTCATTGTAAATACCTTTTCAATAACATTAGAGGAAAGTACACCTGGACCTCACTAGTAGATGAAATACACAGGGATCAAATTGTCAACCTCTGTGTGAAGAGACATTGGAAATGGTCAGTAGCAGCAGCCAAAATAAGCCCAGCAAAGTGTGGAAGAAACTATCAATTGCTCATGTGCAAGCTCAAGTTGAAGTGGAAGACAATTAAAACAAGTCCAAAAAAGCCAAAGCATGACTTTGAGTATATATCCCTCTTGAATTTAGTGACCGTCTCAATAACATAATGGATACATCCAGCACCAATGACCGAAGACCAGAAGAGTTGTAAGATGACATCAAGAACATCATACATGAAGAAAGCAAAAATGTCATTAAAAGGCATAATATTTGAGGATGGAGCAGGGCTAAGCAGTATTTATTTCATTCTGTTTTGCACAGGGTCACTGTGAGTCAGAAATGATTTGACAGCACCATACAATAACAGCAGTTCTCCATACTGTCATGATTTTACTACATAGCGTAGAATCCGTCAAACGTGCCGATTGATTGAGCCCCATAACTTTAAATGGATCATTAAGAAACAAAAACTACGTAGGCTGTTAAACTGTAGTAGATAAAAGAAAAAGAAGACATAGAGATGTTAACAGAGAGTGACAGGTCTCAAGGAATGTTAATGAATCAGTATAATGATTAAGATTAAAGAATGTTTTACTTGCAAAACTGAACTTAATAACTATATTCAGTAGGAAAAAAAGATAAAGACGTTTCCGTTAACACAAATGATTTAAAGCTGAAATTAATTTGCAGGTGAAGCTTTAAGCTCATTTTGAGAGTGATTAAAACTTGGGTTAAGATCCTTCCTCAAGATGGTACTCAACTAAATATTCTGACTAAAAAAACTTATCAGTTTTCTTTATATTAAAGCATTTCTTTTTGTAATCATTGAATGTTAAGTGCTGTCCAGTTGGTTATGACTCATAATGACCCTGTGTAGGGTTCCCAAGGTGTAGCCTAGTGGGTTTGAACCACTGTCCTTGCTGTTAGCAGTCCAGTGCTGATCCTACAGCATCACACCGGAACTCCATGATTTAATAATATAATTAAAAGAAAAATGTTATTTTCTGGGTTAAAACTCACATAGGAATCCATGTTTCTCTTGTTAATTGCTTCTTGGAATGGAAATGTCATCCTGAGAATGACCATTCAGTTTACCAGAGGAAAATCACCCAGAATCTCATCATGTGTTTAAAAAAACTAGTTGCTGTTAAGTCAATTCCAGCTCATGAAACTCCATGTGTGTCAGAACAGAACTGTATTTCATAGGGTTTTCAGTGGCAGATTTTTTCAGAAGTAAATCACCAGACCTTTCTTCTGAGGAACTCCATCCTCCCGCCTTCATTTGCATACTCACAGACAACTCATTCATGCATTGGCTGGCCAATTGTCCCTGCTTGTATCTCATGTTCCTGTTTATGCTGTTTGAACTGCAAGGCCTTGGGTTCAAATCCACCCACCACTTCTGGGAAATCCATATAGGGTCGCTATGAGTCGGAACTGACTAGATGTCACTTAAAAACAACAACAGCAAGCCACCATATTTAGAAAAAAAAAATGTCTGTATTATCCAATTCTTTAATCCACTCAATATTGGAAAAGCTACTTATTGGACTAAATTGTGACTATAAGTAACTAGAAACTTTTATGCATTTAATAATTAAAAACAAGAAACATATTATTGTCTAGTTGAATCTGACTCATAGTGACACTTAACATCAGAGGAGAATACCCCATTGTATTTTAAAGGCTGTAAATCTTTGTGAAAGCAGATTGTCATGTCTCTGTAGAGTCGCTGGAAGGTTTGATTGTCAACCTTGAGGTTAGGCGACAAACGCTTAACCACGGCACCACTTGGGCTCCAAATTCCTAATAGTTAAGCCATTACTTTAAGGAGCTCTGGTAGCGTAGTTGTTACGAATCAGGCTGCTAATCTCATGGTCAGCAGTTCAAAACCACCAGCTGTTCCACAGGAGAAAGATGAGGCTTTCTGCTCCTGTAAAGATTTATAGCCTCGGAAACCCTGTATAGGGTCGCTATGAGTTGGAACCGACTCTAGGCACACAACAACAAAGCCATTACTTTAGCCTAGAATCACATCACTATGTACTTTATTCTGGATAATATAATCTTTGAGTTTGAATGTGTGATTAAAAAAAAAGGCCTTTCTTCATTTCTACACAATGTTGCAAGCAGTTAATTTTATAAGACTGTTTTCTAGACCCTTTCTTTTATCTTCTTGATTAACATTTGAGTTTTTATGGAAACACAAAAAGAACACCATCTTACAAAAAATAACTTTCTAAGCTTACCCCTAATAGAACTCCAAAATGCCCATGTTTAACACTGATGAATGTGAAGTCGTCATAATAGTTCTTTGAGGCATCTGGAAATTTGACAGCTGATTGTCAAAATTGTTTCATGTTTTATTCATATGTTGCCATCTAAAGTAAAAATGAATCTAATAGTTTAATTGAAAGGCATTTGGTTCAAAGAGAAATACACAGTGTGTACATCTATATTTTTTCTGTCAATGTTCTTGAAGTTAGCATTCATTTGCAAAGGTCCAGTTCTCCATCTGGCCCTGAGAAGATTTTAGAAACAACTGAACCACTGCTTGCACTTACATTGTAGCAATAGCTCTGCTATCCTGCATGTTTATGAAGATGAATAAGCCATGTCTCCCACCCTCAAAGATTTCAGTGTGTGAAGAGATACACGTGTCTTAATGTCTTTTAGTGCAGTGTCTGCTATAGAGGGCACTGTGACAGACCAGTGCTAATCACTGAGTATAGACAGAGGTCTTGGGGTGACTTGCATGCTAAAGCTGAGTAAAGGGGGGTTAAGGCAGACCCAGGGTACATTTCCTAATTACTTCTTTTTACTACAAAGCAGACAGAATGCAGATCGTCCAAGAAAGCACAGATAGTTGGGAGGAGGAAGGGGAATGATCACTAGAAGTATTGGAAACAATACTGAGAGGAATATAGAAATAGTAAGTAAAGCATCGAACCACTGCCTTACTTACCTTAGAAAGATGAAAACAGAGTCACAAACTGGAGAGAGCTAGAAATAAAACATATGCAAAAGAAAAGGTATTATAACTGGATCCCAGGTACAGGGAATCCTGGTGTGGCACTGTGGGATAAGGCAATGGACTGCGAGGTTGCTTTGAACCTTAAGGTTGGAGGTTCAAATTCACCAGCCACTCCTCGGAAACCCTATCTAGTGTTGCTACGAGTTGGAACCAACTAGAACAAAAACAATCTAGGTTGGGTCTAAATATTGTTGTTGTTAAGTGCTGTTGAATTGGTTCCGACTCATAGCGGCACTGTATAGGGTTTCCAAGCAGCGACTGATGAGCTTGAACTGCCGACCTTGCAGTTCCAACCGAGCTTGCGTCTAGCACATTAATCCATGGCACCACACCAGGACTCCGGGTCTAAATATAGAGTTATATAAATTACTGTTTCCTGAAACTCGTTGTAGTATTTCAGCAAACTGGGTAGAATATGCCCACATAGTCTCATACAGCTCTGGAAAGATATCATGGTTTATCAGGTACTTCTCTGTAGCTACCAGTTGTTGTTGTTGTTGTTGTTAAGTGCCATCGAGTCGGGTCCGACCCATAGCGACCCTGTACAGGGTTTCCGAGGGTGTAAATCTTTACGGGAGTAGAAAGCCTCATCTTTCTCCCGCGGAGCGGCTGGTAGTTTTGAACCGCTGACCAGTAGTTCGACACAATCTGATCTTGATGAGAGATGCTACTGTATAAAACTGAAGTCAATTTTTTAAAGAGACAATGAAAAAACTAAGTCTGATAAGTCCCAAGGCATGAATAAATGCTCATTCCAACAGAATAATATCTGAAGGGAATGGTCTGCCACATAGACCTGTTAGTGGTGAGCAGTGGAAGGAGAAAGTCCAGTGACATTAGCCCAAGATATCCCAAGGACATAGAAAAGTAATACTTCAAGGGGGGAAGGGAGGAAGCACAATAGTGTCACAGAATAAGGATTGTCACAAATTCTGTGACAAATGTTGCTTGCATGTATACTTTATGTGTAATTGGAAAGATAATTCCTGCTCTCTTTACTTCTTAGGGCTATTACAAGTTTGAAATGGGACACAGGTGTTAATGTACCTTAAAAATGTTAAGCACCAGATAAATGGAAGGTCTATTATTAAAAATAAGCTTAACTGCAGGAGAAATGCCACAAGTAGACAGACCTGCACAAGGGTTGTCTTCAAGGATGTATTCATGGGGAATGAACCAAGGATGAAGCATTAGTCATAATTGTGCCCACACATAAAGCCACTATAACCAGCAGAGCTTTTATCAAAGGGGCATAATCAGTCATTAGCAAACAATTGCAAATCACTGCAAGAAAATCACGTGCTCTTGCTGAAGAGTCATTTTGCAACATCTTTAAATGTATCTTTTCCTGGTGGATGATTAAATAGGCTTTTAATCTCCTTTTGCTATGAGTGATTGAAGGGCTCTGAGTCAAAATTACAATTCAGACAGGGAGAGGAAATCTTCTCTTATTTTCCAATATCGTATGATAAATGGAATGATGATTTATACCTCAGTCCTCATGGTAGGATTTACTTCAGCAGATGTGCTTTATGTTGCGAATGTTTGTCTGTCTGTCTGAGAAAATAAAGTAGCCTTTTGGCTTCATGGGAAAAAGATAAGGCTGCCTGATCCCTTAAAGATTTACAGTGAGTTGAAAATGACTCAAGGCAGTGGGTTTGGTTTGGTTTTTGTTATCATCTCTCCACAAAGCAGGATCCTTCTTGCAATCTTTCTGGGCTAGAAATTAATGTTGTGAGTTACTCTCATGTTTGATTTTAACTCACAGTCACCCTGTATGTGCAGAGTGTAACTGTCCAGGGGGATTTCAAGGTTCTGACCTTTTGGAAGCAGATCATCAGGTCTGTCTTCCCAAGTGCCTCCGAATGGGTTCAGGCTGCCAACATTTTGACTAGTAGATGAGTGCTTAACCACTTATCCCTCAAGGACTCCTGTAAATTCAGAGTCCCACCAAAATGTGAGAGGAAGTTGAAAGACTCTTACAATAACAAAAGTCTTAAAAACTTCAAATTAATATAACAAATATTCATTAGATGCTGTCTTAGTTTTCTCATTTAACAAACTCTAAGTACCATCAACTCAATTCATCACAACAAGTCTGTGCAAGGTTTCTGAGACTATAAACCTATACTGCAGCTGACAGTCTTATCATTCTCCTATGGAGCTACTGGTGAGTTTGAACTGCCAACTTTGCGGTTAACAGTCCAGTACGTATCCTACAGGCCACCAGATCTTATCTTACTTTCCTAGGTGTACTATAATCAAATACTATCAATTTTGTCAACTTTATAGAGTTTACAATTATTGTCTCCCAGTTCTAGAGGTTTAGAAGTCCAAATCAAGTGTGTTAGCAAGTTCAAGGGAAGATCTTCCTTGTCTGTCCCCGCGTCTGAGAGTCCCAGGGGTTTCTTGGCATCCTTAGCTTGTAGGTGGATGGATCCTCATAGGTTGTCTCCCCCTGTGTGTTACCCTGTTCCTATGTCTTTTCTCACTTTTCATAAAACTCCTAGATCTAGGGATTAGAACTAGGACCTTCCCGACTCTTCTGTGACTTAATAGAAAATACCTTCAAGGAAACATTATATCTCCCTAAACAAGGTCAGGTTTACTGGTACAAGGGGTAGGAATTCAACCTGTCATTTTAGAGGATTCAATGTAATCCGTAACTGGTACCAACTCTCTTTGTTAAGAGCAGTGGGCCACACAAGTATTAACCTCAAAGGACTTATCAGCTAGTAAGGGAAATGATTCATGTATACTTGTGTTAAGTGTGGTAAAATAATATTGTGCATTAACCATCTCTTCTGCCACCCCTTTCAGTCTTCCTTGTATGCTAAGGCCCTGTCCTTATCTCTCCCCACTCCTATCCAACTAGACTTAATGTGATAATAACCTTGGGGAAAGTGCTTGGAGGAAGAACTAAGGAGCAACAAAGTGAAACTCTTGATGCTCAAGTTCCTCATACTTCATATATATCAGGAGGGACCATTTCCTACAGAAGGGTATCATGTTTGGTAGAGTGAATGGTAGTAGAAAAAGAGGAAGACCCCCCAACAAGATGGCCTGGCACAGTAGCAGTAGCAGCAGGCTAAGGTTTAGCAACAATTGTGAGGTTGACATGGGACCAGGCAGTATTTCGTTCTGTTGTGCATAGGGCCTCTATGAGCCGGTGCGGACTCGATGGCACCTGGC
The DNA here is from genome assembly GCF_000296735.1 of Chrysochloris asiatica. Classification (NCBI taxonomy): domain Eukaryota; kingdom Metazoa; phylum Chordata; class Mammalia; order Afrosoricida; family Chrysochloridae; genus Chrysochloris; species Chrysochloris asiatica. Next base: position 1,080,349 of record NW_006408641.1, read on the forward strand.
AGCAACAACTTGTTATTCTCCAACCAAGGATCCACACACAAGGTGAGAGAATAAGGCCAAATATCTAATGAATCATTCATCCCTCCCTTCTTGCCCTATGTACCTCCCACTTATCAATTACTCCATACAATTAATAAGTCTTAAAAGAGAAAAGATAAGGCTGCTCAGATGGGATACTTGATTTAATAATGGATGATATTTACCCCAAACTAGATGGATTGGAACAGAAGCAGCAGCAATGGGCTCAGATGTAAAAACAAGCATGAGGATGGCGCAGGAATGAGCAATGTTCCATTCTGATGTGCGGAACCAACTTGACACTTCTAACAATAACAAGAGATGATATTTATAAGAGTAATTGTTACATAGCGTTGTATGTGTGTGTATATAGACATTTATTTTATCCTTATAGGAACTCCAGTAAGCACACATTAATAGTTCCATTTTTCAGATGAGGAAGAAAAGGGGTTAGTGTATTTGTACAGTATTACCCAGGGATTCATGCCTATGTTATGCCTTATTGATTACAAACATTACTGCCATGTCATTAAATTCTCAAGTTTTTTTTTTTTTTTTTTTTTTGAGGGGGTGGGCTGTTGTAAATGGAACAGTTTATTTTTCTGTCATGTAAAAGAAATTTCAAAATCGGCAGCCTAGAAACCTAAGGGTGATTCTATCATCCTCCAGCTCAATGCTTTTATATCCGTCTGCTTATCACAATTAGAGTCCTGGTGTGGCGCTGTGGGTTATTGTGCTGACTGCAAGGTCACTTTGAACCACAAGGTTGGCAGTTCAAGCTCACCAGATACTCCCCAGAAACCATATACAAGATTGCTATGAGTCAGAACTAACTTGATGGCACTGAATGACATCAGCAACAACTTATCACAATTAATAGATAATTTCCATTGTCAAAGTCACTTAATGGACCCCAATATCTGTGTGACCCAGCCATCACCTCTGTTTTGAATTACATGAGGGAAAAAAGGAAAAGCACAAAAGAGACATGGGCCATCCAACTGAGGCAGCTACCTTTGAACATTCTTCTAGGTAGTTCCATGCAACACTTGCACATAATAGACCATAACTTAGACACAGGGCAAAACCTACTTGTGAAGGAGGCTGACAAATGGTATTCTTTACTTGGCTACATCACTACTCTAAATGAAACTGGAATTCTGTTACTAAAAAAGAAGGGGAACATGTATATCTAGAAACCTTCATCCTGTATCCTGACTTACAGATTGTAGGTTCATAGCTGGAGGAGCCTCCAGCTAGCTGCCTGACCCATGCATTTGGGACTTGCCAGCCTTCACAATTGTGTAAGCCATTTCCTTGAAACACATCCCTCTTCATGTATATTTGAAGTCATGTGTGGTGCTTTAGAAGAAAGACTGGACTCTGACTACAAGGTTGGCAGTTCAAACCCACTTACTGTTCTTCAGAAATCCTATGTAGGGCCCCGATGGTTACACAACTGACTCAATGACACTTAAAAACAACAACATATATAATTTTATATATGCTTCACAGATGGGTTACAAGTTGGGTGCTAACTGCAAGGTCAGCAGGTCTAATCTTCCAGCGTCTCTATGGGAGAAAGATAAGGCTTTCTGCTCCCATAAAGATTTGCAGCCTTTGCAAGGTTGTGATTTGAAAACATACTACCTCCACCCCCAGTCTAGAATAAAATAGCAACTAACAACCTCTGAGAGTGTACACAAAATTACAAGAGAACACCAAAATATTATCTATATTACCTCCACCACCAGAGAAACTACAAGACAGCAACTAACAACCTCTGAGAGTGTACACAAAAAAATTACAAGAGAACACCAAAATATTATCTATATTGATAACAATAATTTTAGTAACCTATAAATACATTGAGAATCCCTAGTGTTATAGTGGGTTACGCACTGGACTGGTAATCTTAAGGTCAGTTGTTGGAACATGCCAACTGTTCCTGGGGTATCTACAGGGCAGAATTGACTCAATGGAAGTGGGTTGATTGCTTGGAAGATATACATGAAAATGATGCTGATTAAGTTAACAATT
>NW_006408641.1:1083289-1086281 GCF_000296735.1 Chrysochloris asiatica
TCATCAGTTTTACACTCAGTAGTTCGTACACATTTTATTTCCACTCACTGATTACAATCCCATCTGTATAAATAATATCACTTATAATGTTTTCTCCTTGCGTTTCCTGTTTCTAGTCCTTCTTCTTTCCTAACCCTTCCAAACTTGATCCTTGGGTAAATGCTGCTCTTTTGATGTTAAATGATTGATTTTTCTAATGTATGTATACCTCACTAGTGCTATTGTTCCCCTTACAGACCAGTCTATTGTTTGGCTGAGACTAGAGTCACTAGAGTATGTTCATTTCTGGACCTGAAGGGTGACTAAGGGCCATAGTCTCAGGGGCTCCACAGTCTCTATCCAACCAGTAAGCCTGTTCTCTTTTCTGATTTTGAATTTTGGTCCACATTTTCTCCTGCTTTATCCAGAACTTGTTAATGTGATCCATTTCAGAACAGTTTGTACTGGTAGCAAGGCACCATCTAGTTCTTCTGGCCTTAGGGTCCATTGTTGTCAAATGCTATTGAGTTCATTCCAACTCATAGCGACCCTGTATAGGGTTTCCAAGGAGCAGGTAGTGAGCTTGAACCACTGACCTTGTAGTTCAAATGACTTTGCAGTCTGACACATTAGCCCACAGTGCCACACTAGGACTCCCAGGGTCCATAAGTCCCTTTAGTTCATTGACCTAATTGTTGCCATGTGTCTTCAATTTTCATCAGTCTTCTTTATTGGCAGCGAGACACCAATAGTTTCACCTTAAATGACTGACTACCCAAAATATGTATAGAACATTGTCTTTGTGAACTTTATTATGCCAATTGACATTGGTGTCCCATGAGACTATGGTTTCAGACCCAAGGACCAGTAGAAGAAGACCATTTGGAGCACAGCACAAACTAGACATTGTTCTAATGGTGAGTCAACAAGTGTGTTGTATAGAATGAATGTTGTTGGTTGTTGTGTGCCACAGAGTTGATTCCAACTCATAGCTATGCTGCATAGGGTTTTCAAGGCTGTACATCTTTACAGGAGCGGAAAGCCTCATCTTTCTCTTGTGGAATGACTGGTAGTTTCAAACTGCTGACCTTGAGGTGAGTTGCTGTTGTTGTTAGGGACCATCGAGTCAGTACTGACTCATAGCAACCCTATACACAGCAGAACGAAACACTGCCCAATCCTGGGCCAACATCGCTACTGTTGCCACGCTTCAGTCTACCGATGCTGCCACTCGGCCAATACATCTCTCTGGGAGTCTTCCTCTTTTTCTCTGACCCTCCACCTTACCAAACATGATATCCTTCTCCAGCAACTGGTCCCTCCTGACAATATGTCCAAAGTATGAGAGACGAAGTTTGGCCATCCTGGTCTCCAAGGCGCACTCTAGCTGCACTGCTTCCAAAACGGATCTGTTGGTTCTTTTGGAAGCCCATGGCACTTTCAATATTCTCTTCCAACACCATAACTCAAAAGCATCAATTCTTCTACGATCTTCCTTATTCACTGTCCAGCTTTTGCATGCATATGAGGTTATTGAAAATACCATGGCTTGGGTCAGGTGCACCTTAGTCCTCAAGCTGACACTGTTGCTCTTCAACACTTTAAAATGGTCTTGTGCAGCAGATTTGCCTAATGCAATATGTCGTTTGATTTCTTGACTGCTGCTTCTATGACTGTTGATAGTTGATCCAAGAAGAATAAAGTCCTTGGCAACTTCAATCTTTTCTCCATTGATAAGAATGTTGTTTATTGGTCCAGTGGTGAGGATTTTTGTTTTCTTGACATTGAGATGTAATCCATACCAAAGGCTGTGGTCTTTGATCTTCATCAGTAAATGTTTTAAGTCCTCTTCACTTTTAGCAAGCAAGGTCGTATCATCTGCATATCGCAGGTTGTTAATGAGTCTTCCTCCAATCCTGATGCCATGTTTTTCTTCATATAACCCAGCTTCTCAGATTATTTGCTCAGCATACAGGTTGAATAAGTATGGTGAAAGAATACAACCTTGTTGCAACCTTTCTTAATTTTCCATGTTCTGTTTGAACAACTGCCTCTTGGTCCAGGTACAGTTTCCTCATGAACACAATTAAGTGTTCCAAAATACTCATACTTTGCAATGTTGTCTATAGCTTGTCATGATCCATACAATCGAAAGCCTTTGTGTAGTCAATAAAGCAAGGTAAACATCTTTCTGGTATTCTCTGCTTTCAGCCTAGATCCATCGTACATCAGCAATGATATCCCTCATTCTATGGCCTCTTCTGAATCCAGCTTGAACTTCTGGAAGTTCTGTCAATGTATGCTTGCAGCCGTTTCTGTATTACCTTTAGTAAAACTTTACTCGCATGAGATTTCAAAGAGATTGTACAATGATTTCTACATTCTGTTGGGTCACCTCTCTTTGGAATGGGCACAAATATGGATCTCTTCCAATCAGTTGGTCAGATAGTTGTCTTCCAAATTGCTTGGTAGAGATGAGTGAGTGCCTCTGTGCCGCCTCACTTTCTTGAAAGATTTCAAGTTGTATTCCATCGATTTCTGATGCCTTGTTTTTTGCCAGTTCCTTCAATGCACCTTGGAATTCCTCCTTCAGTATCATTGGGTCTTGATCATATGCTACTTCTTGAAGTGGTTGAACATTTACCATTTCATTTTGGTACAGTGACTCTGTGTATTCCTTTGATTTCCTTTTGATGCTTTCTACATCATTCAATAATTTGCTCAGTAATCTTTCAATAACGAAAGTCAAGGCTTGAAGTTTTTCTTCAGTTCCCCCAGCTTGAGAAAAGCTGAGTGTGTTCTTCCTTGTTGGTTTTCTGACTCCAGATCTTTGCACATTTTGTTGTAATATTTGGCTTTTTCTTCTCGAGCTGATCTCTAAAATTTTCTGTTCAGCTCTTGCACCTCCTCATTTCTTCCATTTGCTTTAGCATTTCTAAGCTGAAGAGCAAGTTTCAGTGTCTCTTCTGACATCCATTTTGACCTTTTCCTTCTTTCTTGTCTTCTTAATGAC
>NW_006408641.1:1086926-1092834 GCF_000296735.1 Chrysochloris asiatica
AATAGTGGTATTAACTGGGCTTCCCTGTAGGCGCATGGAGATTAGGCCAACTCATATCCACTATGCTACGGGAATGCCTTGTAGAATGAATAGTCTAGGATTCCTTACATCATGTTCTCATCCTAAGACAATGTTAGATTACACTGAAGCATGTCCTGCCTTGTACAATGGGAAGTGATGGTGGTGGTGGTGTGCAGTTGAGTCAGTTTTGACTTATAACAACCTTGCACAGGGTTTCTGAAGTTGTAAGTCTTTACAAGAACAAAAAGCCTCATCTTTATCCTGTGGTAATGCTGGTAGTTTCAAACTGCTGGCTGTGAGGTTAGCAGTCAGACTCGTCATCACTGTACTACCAGATCTCCTTATAGTGAGAGGAGAAGGCCTAAATTCCTTTTCACCAGGATTAAATACTAATCAACCATGTCTAAGTACCAAATATCATGTACAGATACTAGGTAGGGTCAGGGGCAGTAAAAGGGTGGAATATAATGTAAAAATGGAAGTAAAAGTGGAGGACTCCTTGCATACAATGAACATCATTTATTGTCACTGCTTAGAATAGGCTAGATTTTTCTTATGCCAGAGAACAGCCTTCCTTACCCCACTAAGTCAGCTTGATTGCCTTCTGGGTGTCTTCTGTGGGCAATTCTCTTTCCCTTAGCTAGTGGGTTCAGTTTTGATGTAAGGCACATCTTTTACTTTATGTCCATTAAGTATGCTCTTATAGTAGCTATTATATAAACTAGCAGCTAGGGAGACGGTGGGAAACAGAGCATACTTGTACACCTAGCAGCTACTGTTCATATCCTTAACTTACTGGTAACTTTTCATTTCTGGGAATCTCGTGGTGCTGATAGTTAGGCATTGGCCTGCTAACTACAAGGTCTGTGTTTCAAGTCCACTAGCTGCTCCTTGGAAGAAAGAGGAGGCTGTCTGCTCCCATAAAGATTTATAGTCTGGGAAACCCTATCTAAGATAAATATGAGAAGGAATTGATTCAATGACTGTAGGTTAAATTATTTTTGCTTTGTAAGTGACTATGTTAATGAGCCCTGGTGGTGCAAATGTTTAAGCATTCAGTTTCTAACTAAAATATTGGTGGTTTGAACCCACCCAGGAATTCCAAGGGAGAAATACCTGGTGGTCTGCTTCCAAAAGATTGCATCCCAGCAAACATTAAGGGAAGTTCTAGTCTGTCATATTGGGGTCACAGTGAGTTAGAATCCATTGTCTCACCCCTGTCAACACTAGAGACAGTGTTAGGCTAAGTAGGGTGGAACAAATGGTTGTGTTCAACATCCAAGTGAAAGCTGGCTGTTCAAGGCCATTCAGCAGTGCCATAGAGGGAAAGTCTAGCAACTTCCTTTTATACTGAGCACAGTTCTATGCTGAATGACTGAAATCACCACGTTGTTGTTGTTTTAAGTACTGTCACATCCATTTTGACTCATAGAACCCTATTCAGGGTTTTCACGTCTTTATATCTTTGCAGCAGTAAAATATCTCATCTTTCTCCTCCTGAGTCAAAATCAATTTGATGGCAACAAGAAGAGACACTGTTGCTTACTGTTATGTAATTTTAATTAAAAAAAAAAACAATAACCAAGTTCAAGGGAGGTAAAGTATACATACTTATTGTATTAAGTGCCATCAAATAGGTTCCAACTCACAGCAGCTGGTGGTTCGAACTGCTGACCTTGTAGTTTGAAATACAGTACTTCTCCTACAGCTCCACACCAAGAATTTTCATATATACTTATTGTTGTTATGTACCGATGAGTTGGTTCCGACCCATAGAGAGATTTACAGATCATAGAATGTTGGCCTGTTCCAGCCAAGGAAAAGATTGCTTAAGAAGTTTGGAGTTAATTAAATTCCCTCAATTGATCAAATTCTTAGAGAAACACTAAAGTGTTCCCTTGTGGCCTCCCTGACCCCAAGGATATTTGGAGTCCTCGTGGGGCACTATAGGTTAAACACTGTAATATTAACCACAAGGTCAGTGGTTCAGCTTTTCCTGGGAAACTCTATTCAGGGTTGCTATGAGTAGGAACCAACTCGACAGCACTTAACAACAACTTTTATGAAGTGCACCACATTATGGCAGCAACATAGTAAGTACACTAATTATTTTTCAGATTAACACTTAGCATAGGTATTTTCTTTAACAAGTATTAAATAGTATCATTATTACAGAGCAACCTGAAATTGAAGTCATGGTAAATATTTTATAATTTGGTTGCAAGATAAAATAATGAAGTGTGGTATTAAGATATTAGATATTTACAATATCCATAACATTGAAGAATCACATAAATGCAAATGATAATGTTCCTGAAAAAGAGGCAGAATGGTGATAGAAACTTATCAACCCTCATTTCTTTTCCTGAGACACAGTAGGAATTTTGTTTCCCAAATTCATTACAATTAGTTCAGATCATGAGACTGAGTTTTGGCCAAAGGAATTTAAGTGGGGATATGTAGGCTATTTCTAAATTTAAATCATGAAGCTATCTTAGCGTGATTATCAGTGTTCTCTCTCATATCCGCTGGAGAGACCAAAGGATCCAGTGGAAGACCACTGCCAGTGGGAAGTAGAGCTAGGACATAGAGGAAGCCTGTGAGGTACACGTCTGCACTCCTCAGCCTGGCCTCCAAAATGACAGTATGTGCAACAAAACATGAACCTTTATTGTGGTGAGCCATTTAGATTTGAGGCTGCTTGCTAAGAAGTTAGCCTACTGTGACTGATAGAGTAATGAAAAATTATTCCAACAGGTGTTATGATGCATACGTCCAAATCCCACTTTTGACGTTTATTAGCTGTGTAACCTCGGGTAATTTATTTAATCTCTTTGAATTTTCACTGTATACCTGTTAAACACCTGTCATAAAACTTATAAAAATTACGTAGTATAGTTATGGTGCTTAGAATATCCTAGCATTCCAGTGAATGCTAACAATAACTTAGTCAACATCTACACTTACCCTGAGGAATCTGTGCTTCTTAGGAACTTATGTTTTTAACAATAATACAAATGTTTATTTGGCAGAATGTTTCATTATTCAGCCATATCTCTTAATTACTCATAGTTGAAGCTCTGAAAATGACCAGGCTCTTTTTAACTGCTTTCTTCAGAAACGTGGTATCAATGTGCTATAGAAAGGAACAAGGTTTTATTTTTTTCCTGACGTCTCTGCACAAACTTGCCCATTTTTTTCTTAGGAGAGCAGCCTGTATTTAATATGCACAACAATTGCAGATCATTAATTCTTTACATCTCTCCTAAATCAATCCTCTGGGTCTAGACTAGAATCTTAATGAAGTTTTGGTAGTTAAGAACCTGTCTAATTTATTGCATGGAAAAGAGGTATGGCATAGAAAAAAATGTGTATTAACTATTGGGATGAATACATCTTTTTCTTTTCAGTCCTAGAAAGACTGTTCATAAGTAGTTCAAAGCAAAATTTATATATATGAATAACTTTATATATAGATATATTTCACAGGTAATTGTTTTATATAATTTCCAGGCTAACTTAACTATGGTTAAGAGCAAGTTTATTCTTTTTTTAAATAAAACAAAACCTTTTTATTAGGAAATAAATATATATGACCAGAAAAAAAGTATGATTCAGTTCAATACTAAATAAGTAATTCTTCAAGTCTCCAATTAAAATCTCTTCCTGTTCCTGAAATGAAACCACTCTCTTGACATTCATGATGATGACTTCCTTGCTTTCTTTATAATTTTACCACATGACTACATAGCCTCAAACAGTATAGTTTATTTTTTTTTCTAGGATTTTAGAGAATATATAATGGAAAGATCAATATTACTCTTTCCTGGTTGTCTTTTTTAATGCAACATTACATTTGTAAGATTCAAGCATACTAATGCATGTCCCTCTAGTTCATGCATTTCCAGTTCTAGACAACAATTGTATGGTGTTGTTACAATGTTTACCCCCATTTTACTGTTGATGGATATTTGGGTTACATCTGGTTTTCTACTATTATAATTACATTGTTCTGTCTTAAGCTAGGCTCTCTAGATAAGTGAAACTTACATTGTTGTTAAGTGACATTGAGTTGGTTTTGACTCCTAATGACTCTGTATAGGATTTCTGAGGCTTTAGATGTTTATTTGAGAAGAAAACATCAGTAAATATAAAAAGAGGTTTATATTGAGTAAATGGCTCACACAAGTTGTAGAGGTGAAGAAGTCCCAAGATCATTGGTCAGATGTCATACTGGAAGCTTCTAACTCATGTAGCTACAGGACCAGTGAACCAAGATCAGTAGATTAGACAGCAGAAAGGCATGCCAGGTAGGTAAGGTGTTTGGTTAGCTGCTGACTCACAGGATCAGCAAGTAATAGAGCAGTCCACTGGCTCAAGTCCAAAGAACCGGAGGTCAGATGACAAGTCAGATGTAGTATCCAGACCTTTCAGAAAAGCAAGCAAGTTTTCCCCAAGTGTTCAATATATTAGAAATAGACCACACCCCTGAGGAAACATCCTTTCAATAGATTGGCTGCTCACGGCAGATCTCATCATAGGGGATTACTACGTCTTAAATGTCAAACCACTGAGAATTCTGGCCCAGTCAAGTTGGCACAAAACCTTAAGTATCACATCCTTTCATCCATGTGCACATCTTCTGAATTGTATCTAGAATTGTTGACTCAGAAATACATAATATTTCAGCATTAGTGAATTTTTTACAACTGTTTACATTTCTAACAGCTGAGTATAAAATATCCAGTGGTCTCTAATGCTTGCCAATGCATGGTATTCCAAAATTTTGAAATTTGTTAAGTGTGTATTGTTATTGTATTATGGTTTAAATTTCTACTTCTCTGATTATTAGTAAAGTTAATGACATTTAAAAATGTTTATTAGTTATATGCAGTTTTCTCTTTTGTTCTAGTCTTGCTCATTTTGTTATTAGGTTGTGCTTTTTCATACAGATGTGTAGGAAATCTATGTATATTCTATATACAGCCTTCTGTTGATCATTTGTTGAAAATAACTTCTCTCACTTTGTGGCTAATCTTTTCATTCTACTCATGTATCATTTGATTAACAGAATTTCCAGTTTTTATTACTATATAATTTTATTAGTCTTTTCTTTATGGTGAATGTCTTTATATCATGGTGAAGAAAAGCTTTCAAAACATAAAGTTATTCTATACAATATTCTGGAAGCTTTTTAAAATGCCTTTCAAAGCTAAGTCTATAATCAAGTTAAAATTAATTTATTTATATAATGTGACATATTTATACAACTTCATGTTCTTTTAAAAATGGATGATTTCCTCGTTTGCTTTACGCTTTTTTCAATTGTTTCCACACCACTTATTGAAGAAACTCTCTTTTACCACTATGCAACCAGATGCTTGCCATAAATCATGGCCACAAAAGCAACAATATATTTCTAAAATCTACCTCTGTTCATCTATTTGCAAATATTTGTCCTACAAACATCTCTATAGTGTCTTAATTGCCTTTGGCTTAAAATGCTGTGTAGGGGTTCCACAACTGGTGGGTTTGAACCACTCACCAGTGTTTATCCTACAATGCCACATAAGGACTCCTTTGATTTAAAATCAGTCTTGATATCAATCAGAGAACCTCTACTTTCTACTTCTTTTTTCAAATATCTTCATCATTGGCCTTCTGTTTACAAGTAAATGCGAAAATCAGCTTGTCGAGTTTCATTCCATCCCCAGATATAAACCTGCTGGTATTTTGAGTTAGATTTCACTGAATCTCTATACTAATTTGATAACAATTTTAACTTTTTACAATATTGATTCTTCAAGGAATATAGCAGTTATCTGCTGCTGCTATAGCAGAAATACTACAAAAGAGTGGCTTTAGCAAATAGAAATGAATGTTCTCA
>NW_006408641.1:1093577-1095232 GCF_000296735.1 Chrysochloris asiatica
TACTCTGTACAGGTTATCAGAAGGGATTACACGATGTCATGCTTGGTAGTGTAATAGTTGTTATTAAGTGCCTGGAGTTGGTTCCAACTCATAGCAAATCTGTAAAGGATTTCTAGGAGTGGCTTTTGAGGTTTGAGCCATCAACTTTGTGGTTAGCAGCCCAGCAATACCACACCAAGACTCCTGATAGAGATTCAGAAAAAAAAAAGAAAAAAAAAAATGTAGACCTTCAGTAGGATGTATTGATAAAGTATCTCCATCAGTGGGCTCAAACATAACAACAATTGTGAAGCTAGTACAGGAATAAGCAGTAGTTTATTCTGTTGCACACTGGGTTGCTGAGTCAGAACCATCTCAGGGGCACATAAAAATAACAACGGAGTCCCAAACATAAATTTTCATTTATTTTGCTACTTATTAATATTGCATAATTAGCTGGGTTAGAGGTCTTGCATACATTTATTTCGAGATATTTGATGTTTGTGTTTTATTATTAATGACAAATGATAAAATTTTATATTTCATTTATTGCTGGTCTATAGAAATAAATTTTATATTATTTCTTAAGAAATAACTTAAAATGTTCATATTTTTGCAGAAAGAAATAAATTAAAAAAAAAAAAAAAACACAGCAAAACTGATTACTGTTGAGTAGATTCCAATTCATAAAAACCTTGCAGTATGGCATTTCAAAGCTGTAAATCCTTGTAGAAGAAGATAGCCCAATATTTCTCCTGCAGAGCATCTTGTGGATTTCAAGGACTGACCGTAAGGTTAGCAGTCAAAATAACCCCACTATGCCATGAGGGCTTCTTAATAATTATCAAAGAATATAAATATGCCATTAATGAATGGGAAATTCAAATTAGTAAATAAATATGGAAAACTGTGAATTCTCATTAATTACCACCAAATGCATATTTAAAAGGGTTACCATTTTATATTAATTAAATTTCCAAAATGTTAGAAAACAATTTAACCCCAAAGGATGAATTTATGTATTAAAATGGATATGCTAATGTCTTGCTGGTGACATATTAAAACTCTTGTTGTTGTTGTTATAAGGAAATGACAAGTCAGTTCCAACTCACAGCGACCCTATTCACTATGACCGAATCACTATGCCCCATCATCACTGCTGTTACTCATGAGTAGCAACTCACTATCATTGGCTCTTGATCATATGCTACCTCTTAAAATGGTTGAATATCAACCATTTCTTTTTGTTACAGTGACTCTGTGTATTCCTTCTATCTTCTTTCGATGCCTTCTGTATCATTCAATATTTTGCCCATAGAATCCTTCAGTATTTCAAGTAGAGGTCTGACTCACTGACCTTGTGATACTACAGCACCAGAACTCTGGATATAAGTTATATGTTGTTGTTGTTAAGTGCTGTGGAATTGGTTCCAACTCATAGGGACCTTATATAGACTTTCCAAGGAGCAGCTCGTGTGTTTGAACTGCTGACCTTGTGCTTATCCTACAGCATCACACCAGTGATAAAAGTTGAGGTTATTTAAATGTTTAAAAATATGTTGAGCATTCTGAGCTCTCTATAAGAAAAAAAGAAACTATGTATATTTCTCTTGTTAAGTGTCATTGAATTGGTTGCCGATAACAACCTTGTATAGGGTTTTCAAGGAGTGGCTGAT
>NW_006408641.1:1096597-1098439 GCF_000296735.1 Chrysochloris asiatica
AACTGTTGGCCTTAAGGTTCGCAGCCTGATTCGTAACCACTATGCTACCAGAGCTCCTTACAGTAAGCAAGTTTATATCATCTGCATATCGCAGGTTGTTAATGAATCTTCTGCCAATCCTGATACCACCTTCTTCTTCATATAATTCAGATTCTCCAGTTATTTGCTCAGCATATAGATTGAATAAGTATGACGAAATGATATAATCCTAGAATATACCTTTTCCCGATTTAACTATTCAGTATCCACTATGAACTACTGCCGTATTTTCCAATTACTCATCCTTCTTTGTTTCCAACCTTCACATTCCAATCATTAGTAATTATTGATTCATCTTGATTGCATATTGGATCAATTTCACACTAAAGAAGTTGGTAGAATTCTTCAATTTCATCATCACTAGCTTTATTGGTTGGTGTGTAAATTTGAATAATAGTAGTATTACCTGGTTTTCTTTGTAGGTATATGGATGTAGGTAAATTCTGTTTTTGATGCTAAATGGGATGACAATCTTCTTGAATCTATTGTTCCCAGCATAGAAAACCATACGATTGTCAGACTGAAAATGACCAGTACCAGTCGATTTCAGCTCCCTAATGTCTAGGATATCTGTCTCTAAATGTTTCATATAATTTTAAGCAACTTCCAATTTTCCTAGATTCATACTTTGTATATTCCATGTTCTGATTATTAATGGGTGTTTGCAGCTGTTTCTTCTCATTTTGAGTTTGCCTCATCAGAAAATGAAGGTCAAAAGAGCTTTGCTCCATTCATGTCATTATTGTCAACTCCACTTTAAGGAGGCAGCTTTCCCCCAGCCTGAGGGGATCATCTAACAATGTTCTGTTGTTAGTCATAAGGTTTTCAGTGACGTAACATTCAGAAGTGGTTCCCATCTCCGTCCTAGTCTATCTTAGTCTGGAAGCTCTTGATGAAACCTGTCCACCCACCACAATGACAAACTGACAGACCAGTGGGGGGAGCATCAGTATAGGTTAATAGATAGCTTTATAGCAGATTAAATTTAATTGAGGAATGAATTAGTATGATAAACTGAGACATATTTTCAAAATATTTACAATATGACACAGAAAGAAAAAAAAGAAAGCAAGAAAATATGAACAAGAGATTAAGAGACACTGAGTGAAGTGTGAGGAAAGTTAATATGCACAGAGTCAAAACTCCAAAAGGGTAAGCTTGAGGGCATAAGGATGAACAATAGTGGGAGTTTTCCAGAATTGATTAAATAAATAAATCTTCAAGCTAAGAATTCCCAATGAGTTCCTAGAACATGCTAGATTATTCTTTCCAAATATATGCAAACTAAATTTGTTAAAAGGAAGAGTAATTAATTAAAAGTTAAAAACAAAGAATTCCTATAGCATTTGAAAACACACTATGTTGAAATCTAACGGCAAAGTAAAAAAACAATTTGATAAGCTACATGTCAGTGCAATGAATGAGCCATTTTAAAACGGTAAATCAGAAAGTATCACTACTATAGTTCTAGTTTATACAGGTGCAGGTTTATTCCAAACAGAAAGTGTTGTCACAGATCTCTGTGATCAGTGGATGACTGCAGACAAGCTCGATCAGTAATATATTTGACTTATGATGCCTTCTTTAAAAGGTCCAATTCAAACAGGAGTTTCTAAGGATATTAGCTGGACTAGTTTAATTCAAGGTATAGAGGTATGGAAATTGTTTTTTGGGATTCCACAGGGATAATTTTTTAAAAAGTATTTGAAGGATACAGTACAATCATGTGGTCTTATAATAAAATTGTTTTAAGAGAAATGCAAACTGCATTGATGAGGCAATAGGCCAGAATTTGTTGTTGTT
>NW_006408641.1:1098769-1099785 GCF_000296735.1 Chrysochloris asiatica
TTATCTCAACCATAATATATTCCTGATCTTTTCCGTTCAGACTTCTTTTTGTTCCCCAAACTCAGAGAACTTAGAAAACAAATACAATTTGTATCCTTCACGGAAGCCAACACTGCTGTTTTAACATGGAGTAAATCAAAGAGTACAGAAATCTTGGGGGAACGATTAGAGAGATGGAATTGTCACCTTCAGAAGTATATAGACCGAGGGGTATGCCAAGAAACAATAACTTCATATTTTGATATTTTTTGGTTAATAAAGGGTTTGATGATTTTGTACCAATAGTTTTTTTTACTTATCCTCATGTTAAGACTGGAAGATGCAACTTGACAAAATTTAATATCTGATCATTGATGGACATTAACCAGAGGCTAGACATAATCCAGGAAAAAATCATGTCGACTTTTACAGCAAATCAAATGTATTAATTAATTATGGCCTGTTTGCACGAAATTTGAAGTGACTTAATCAGGTTTTTGTGCATTCCCTTGCATGTCCTTCGAAATATAAAGGTTTAATTTGGGTTGGGTTAGGGTATTTTTCCTGGCAAAAGTAATTATAATACGTTTTCATTTGTTGCTTATTTTGGATGTTGAAAGCTCTGTTTTACTTGTAACAACTCTCAGATTTACCAAAAGACTATGAGTAAACTGCCTGTACTTTATTCTAGAATTAAGATTTTGCTGTTATTTTCCACAGAGCATCTGCTATACACTGCAGCCTTATTTATCCTTTTCTCAATTATGAAGACTCCAAAGAGTCACATTTTCTTTCCTTGAAAATTGGTAATTTTTTTAAAAAGTCGAAAGTGTTCATTCAATCCCCTGCCTATAAGAATGTGCTCTTGCCTATTTGTAGAATTTTACATCTGAAAGAGATCTTAGAAATAATTTAGTTTAGTCTTCTCATTTTACATCTGATAAATCTGAATGATGAGACAATTTGTTCAAGGTGACATCGTATTTCAGGGCATTCCAAACTTAAATCTTGTTTTTTTCATTTCCAGCCTAGTAATA
>NW_006408641.1:1103825-1106246 GCF_000296735.1 Chrysochloris asiatica
TGGCCCAGGATCGGACATTGTTTCGTTCTGCTGTGCGTGGGGTCGCTATGAGTTGGTTCTGACTCGATGGCACCTGACAACAACAACAATATTTCCACTGTCTTTTACTTTTTTTACTGGACAAAGTTGTAGGCATTAGTCCCTTATTTTGTGCCTAAACCATGTTGTATGGTATGAGAAGATACAAACGAAAAGCTAGGTATGCATTCATATGTAAATATGTTGTTGTTGTTGTTGTTAAGTGTCCCTGAATTTGGTTAGACCCATAACTACCCTGTATAGGGTTTCCTAGGAGCAGCTGGTGAGTTACAACTGCTGACCTCATGGTTCTAACTGACCTTACAGTCCAGTGTTTATCCTACAAAGTCACACCAGAACTCCACATGTAAATATAGCTTTTCTTTATCTGTTTATATATCTATCTATCTGTCTATCTACCTATCTTTCTTTCTTTCTCTATATAACTTTTGTCTTGTATCCCCTCATACCAATTCCTTTGACATGAAGTCCTGGTATAGAGTTGTAGGATAAGCATTAGACTGTTAACCTTAAAGTTGTTAGTTGAAAACCACCAGCCACTCCTCAGAGTCTGAACTGACTCAATGGCACTTAACAAGAACAACATCTCTTTGATAGATTATTTCAAAGTCCTAAACAATTTGGGGTCTATGAAATCCATACCAATGATTTCTGAAATAAACTAAAAATCTAAGCTTTAATATAATATAGTTCATACTAAAAATAAAATTTAAGGTTTACTACATTCATTCAGATTTGTTTTGATCTTTATTTTCATAAGTTATAAGTACCTTTTTTTTTTTTTTTTTTAACTCTGTGCTTCATGGAATGTAGTAAGACCTTTGAAGAACTACAGGCTGGTTCCTGTTAAAATGTTGCTATTATTCCAATTATTGTTGTTGTTTAGTACCTTGAGTCTGTTCCAACCCATAGTGACACTCTATAGGGTTTCTGAGGAGTGATGGGTAAGCTTGAACAGCCAACCTTACAGTTCAAACTGACTTTACAGTTCAGCACATTTACCCACAGTGCCTCACCGGGACTCCACCCCAATTATAGACAAAAACAAAACAAAGGGTACATTTTGACATATATGCCTTACTGAGTATATGCAGTTGTTAAGTGCTGTGAAGCCGGTTCTGACTTACAGTGATCCTGTCTGCAGTTTGCTAGGACAGATTGGTAGGTTTGAATCACCATCTCTAGGGTTATCAGTCCAGTGCTTATCTTATAGCACCACATCTCAAAGGTGATTCATTTAAACATACCCTACACTGACATGTTAACAAAACAACAAAAATAGTGCTCTCAAAATAAATTAAAACAACAATTATAAGAGTCATGATTTGCCAATCCAATCTCTTACTCTGTTAGGAGCAGAAAAGCAATGAGTTTTATTGAGGAGTATTAAAACTAAAATTAAAGCAGATTCCTATAAAGTATGCGATGCTCAAATGTTCACAAAGGAAGTAGGGTTTTTATACAAGAAGGATAACATGACTTCAACAACTAATAGATCTTTCTTTTTCCCAGTTAATACATGTTTGAATGCATTCTTCCTTAGGGCAAACACTTTTCCCCAGAACAATGTGTATACACTTCCTGGAAGCAAGCATCACCACATTTGTTTGCAAAATAAGACTTGTTTACCTGAAAGCAGTGCTCTTACTTTACAAACATGAACTGAGTCTTAAGATAAAAAGATCCAGACCTGTGCCAAACACATTGGTCATGCCAAGTGCCTCAGTTTTAGAGTGTTCTTTCAAACTTTCTGCTTTGATCAAGTCCCTCCATGAAGACTCTTTGATCACCATTATAAAAGCGTTTTCTTAAAATTGGCATTTTGTGTTCGATTGATCTTTCTCGTGAATTGACTTTTTCATCCACTTCTTCACCATTCCTCACTTCAGACACTCTGCTTTATGCTTTATCTAGTTGGGGTATATGTGACATAAAACTATATTTGGAGGAAAAATGTGTCACCCAAAAAGGCTAACTCAAAGTGTGAAATTAGTCTTCATTAAGGAACGAATTCTCGAAGGTATATAATTCTCTGTATAGCAAGGGAAATTCCTATTTTGGACATAAGTATTAGGCAAACATTTTGTAAAACTTTTAATTAGTCTTCTAATAATTATTATAATAATCAAAATGATAGATCCAGTCTGTCACATAGAGCACAACCAAGAACCAATGCCATTGTGAAAGCAACTAAAAATATCTAAAAACGGAGAACCAGATACAGGATCTATTGATGCTGTTAAGTACTGCAAAGTCAGATCCGACTCATAGTGACCTTGTATAGAGTTTCCAAGTAGCGACTGGTAGGTTTGAATCACTGACCTTGTGGTTACTGTTGTTGTTGTTGTTATGTGCCATGGAGTCGGTTCCGACTCATAGCGA
>NW_006408641.1:1106601-1109466 GCF_000296735.1 Chrysochloris asiatica
GCTAGTGGGTTTGAACCATTGACCTTGAGGTTCACTGTCTAGTGCTTATCCTATAGAAGGAAATGAAGAGCTATCCTATTATATAATTCAACCTTAACAAGAAGTTCTAAAGATTTCTGTTACACTGACATGATATATGCAATGTCATCAGCATTTTGAGCCACTGTAGCACATAAATTGTAAAAGAATTTTTCAAGCAGAGGAGTTTCATAGATGGATAGAAGTGTTTGGAGACGCACTCAACTATTCCACGTTTGTTATTTATAGGACTCCCAAAAGGTACAGCGTTTCTCTTTTCCTCAACAAAGATCTTTACATCATTTTCTTCTTAAGAAGAAAAAAATATAGTCAAACTTAACAGAAATCCCTATTGGGGTTAATGATTGCTTAATAAGAAATAATTCCCAAGTTTACTCTTTTAGATAAATATAATAATTGGTTATTATGCTGGTGTTGGCTGGCATAGCTGAGGAGGACTTATTTGATATCTTACATAGTTGTAGTCAGATGATGTCTGAAGCTAGAGTCATGTGAAGATGTCCTCAATTATATTTACAGTGCCCGAACTGGGATGACTAGAACAGCTGTGTGCAGGTTGAGCTCTCTACTAGGCTTTTCATATCGCTAGCTTGGACTTTGCCATGAATTAGATTCAACTGGACAACAACAAACAACAAAGACTGAGCTTCCTCAAAGCATGGGGAGCTCAGCGTAGGACTCCCTGCATGATAGTTAACTTTTCCCAGAACACAGATTTACCAAAATTTGTTTAGGGGTATGTGTGCAAAATCAATTTGATTACCATTGATCTTTTATCATACATCTTCTATCATTTCGCTGAGTTTCTAGAATAAGTTGTGAATATTTTCACTTTGTCTCTGTATAAATATCTCTGTATTAAACAGGATAATGTCTATCTCAGAGGTGAAGCAAACATTGGTGGTACAGTAGATAAAATGATCAGCTGCTATAATAAAAATGTCAGTAGTTGGAACCCATGAGTTGCTCCACAGGAGAAAGATGAGGCAGTTTGCTTCCATAAAGATTTACAACATTGGAATCCTTGTAGGGCAGTTCTACTCTGCCTTGTATGGTAGCTGTGAGTAGGCATTGACTCCATGACAGTGGGCTTCATCGGTTAAAATCACGTATTCAGATGCCTACCACAGTGCCTCTGGAAGTTCTCTGTCAATGAATGCTTGCGGCTGTTTCTGTATTACCTTTAGTAAAACTGTACTCGCAAGGAATATCAAAGAGATTGTCCGATGATTTTTGCATTCCATTGGGTCACCTCTCTTTGGAATGGACACAAATACAGATCTCTTCCAATCAGTTGACCAGATAGTTATCTTCCAAATTTATGGGAATAGATGAGTGAATGAGTAAAGATAACAAAAATCCTTACCACTGGACCAATAAACAACATTGTTATCAACAAAGAAAAGATTGAAGTTGTCAAGGACTTCTTCATTCTTCTTAGATCAACTATCAACACTCATGAAAGCAGCAGTCAAGAAATCAAATGACATATTGCATTAAGTAAATTTGCTACACAAGACCTTTTTAAAGTGTTGGAGAGCAAAGATGTCAGCTTGAGGACTAAGATGCACCTGACCCAAGCCATGGCATTTTCAATAACCTCATATGCATACACAAGCTGGACAGCAAGTAAGGAAGATCGTAGAAGAATTGATGCTTTTGAGTTATGGTGTTGGAGGAGATTATTGATAGTGCTATGGGCTGCCAAAAGAACCAACAGTTCTGAGTTGGAAGAAGTGCAGCCAGAGTGCTCCTTGGAGGCCAGGATGGCCAAACTTCATCTCTCATACTTAGGACATATTGTCAGGAGGGACCAGTCGCTGGAGAAGGATATCATGTTTGGTAAGGTGGAGGGTCAGAGAAAAATAGGAAGACCCCCAGCAAGATGGATTGGCCAAGTGGCAGCATCGATTGACTCAAGCATGGCAATAATTCTGAGGTTGGCCGAGGACTGAGCAGTGTTTCGTTCTGTTGTGCATAGGGTCGCTATGAGTCGGTACCAACTTGATGGCACCTAACAACAACAACCACAGTGCCTCACACTTAGCAGACTTTCTGTGAATGCTTTTAATGAATCATCAATGACTGGACAATGAACAAAGGGACAGATATATAGGACATAGTAGTTTTTTCCTTCGACTGATTTTGTCTGAGCCACATACTGAAGTTTAATAACTTTATCATGATGTTATTCATTTTGCAAGATTCTAGAAAGATGAAAGTTGAATAATGCATATGCTATGCTATCTGTGCTTTTTTTCCAATTTGTTTCATTTTATTTTTATTGTTATTTGAGTGAAAGTTTGCAGGGCAATTTGGTTTTCTATTCACCCATTTATATGCATTATGTATTATGGCGTTGATTTAATCTCCACAAAGTAACAGCGCTCTTCTCACTTCCTCTGTTTCCCATTTCCATTCATTCTTCTTCCCTATCCTTTCCTGCCCTCTGAGTGTTATCCCGGGACAAAAGCTACCTTTTGATCTCAAATGCTTGATAGTTCTAAAGAGTACGTTCCTCCGTAATGTTATTGTTCACTTTAAAAATCTTTCTACTATTTAGGTGAAAGTTGCATCATGAGGATAAGTTCCATCCATGCTTGAAGGGTGACTAAGAGCCTTATTCTTGGGGTTTTACCAGTCCCTATTCTGGTGTGGTGCTGTGGGCTAATGCATCAAACTGCAAAGTCATTTGAACTGGAAGGTCGGTGGTTCAAGCTCACCAGCTGCTCCTGGAGTCCTGGTGTGACGCTGTGGGTTAATGTGCCAGACTGCAAAGCTATTTGAACTGCAAGGTTGGCGGTTCAAGCTCACTAGCTGCTCCTT
>NW_006408641.1:1110588-1116183 GCF_000296735.1 Chrysochloris asiatica
TGTGATATTTTTCAGAGCCGTCAGACCTGTTAGCTAGTGTTTAGAAATGAATTCCGATGTCACATAAAAGACACTTGGTGAGACTAAATTACCTTGGTAAAGCAAAATTTATTCCTGCAAGAGGGTGTGTATGCATAGCCAAACATAACAGGAACAGGCCAGCAAGCACACCGAGTGGGCAGTCCACTTCGTTTTTTAATTCCTGACGTGAGTCTCAAGGCTGTGTCTCTTCCCATTGGCTAAGGTTTTGACTGCACAATCTTTTCTCTTAACCAGTAGGCTAGTTAAAATATTTAAGGCGTGCATTCCTACTTTAGGAAAAGAAAAAGAGAGCAATCAATCGTAAAGTCTTTACTCCAGGAAGTAGTTAAAAGAAAAAGACAGCGATCATAAATTCTTTACTCACTTCATGAAGTAACCACAGAAAAAGAGAGAGATCATGAAGTCTTACTTCAGGGGGAAAAAAAGGTTACCCGAATACAATAAACAGGATTATGATAAATATATATACATTATTTTCCCCACACTAGGAACCCTCTAGTTCTGGTCTGAGGAAACCTAGGTTTGCATGGCCCTTAGTCCTTTGGACTAATAGTTTCCGTGAGTCTTATATCTCTTCACTCTTCTTTGCCCTTGATGAGGTGATGTCAATATTCATAACATAGATGGCTGCTCATAAACATTTTTTTTGGTAAAGCCATGGGGACGTTTATTTGCTAATGGAGCAAAACTCAAAATAAAGAGAAACAGCTCTAAACTGTAATTAATAATCAGGAAATGGAATGTACAAAGTATGAATCTAGAAAAATTAGAATTTCTCAAAAAGGAAATGGAACACATAAACATCAATATTCTAGGTATTAGTGAGCTGAAATGGAATGGTATTGCCCATTTTGAATCTGACAGTCACACAGTTTACTATAACAAGAATGACAAACTGAAGAGGATTGGGGTCTCAATAAAAATGTATAAAGATCACAGACAATGCTGTCTGTGATAGAATAATATTCATATGCCTGTAAGGAAGATACATAATACCATTATTAGTCAAATATACACATCAGTTACTAAAGCCAGCGGTAATGAATTTGAAGAATACCACCAACTTCTTCAGTCTGAACTTGATCAAGCATGCAGTCAAGATGCATTCATAATTATTGGCAACTGTAATGCCAAGGCTGCTGTGAAATGCCTTCGACTTGGTTCCGACCCGTAGCAACCCTGTATAGGGTTTCTGAGGAGTGGCTGGTGACCTTAAACTGCCACCTTGTGGTTCAAACTGACTTTGCAGTCCTGTGCATTAACCCACACCAGTGTGGTAGTGTAGTGGTTAGGAACTGGACTGCTAACCTCAAGTTCAGGAGTTTGAAACTACCAGCTAGCTGTTCTGCTGGAGAAAGATGAGGCTTTCTGCTCTCTTAAAGATTTACAACCTTGGAAACCCTGTGCAGGGTCACTATGAGTTGGAACCAACTCCATGGTATTTAACGACAACAACCACAATGCCAAGGCTGGAAACAAAGAGGAATGATTAGTAGCTGGAAAGTGTGGCCAGGGTGATAGAAACCATGCTGGTGATCACATGATAGAATTTTGCAAGACCAATGACTTCTTCACTGCAAATACCTATTTTTATTTTATGTTTTTTACAAAAAGGGATTCCATTCCTTTTAAATGTTTTTGTTGTTTTTTTTTTAAGTTTTTATTGTGAATTATGTGTTAGTTTACATGGGAGAACATTATCTTTACATTCATTCTATCATATTTCGTTTCATTACAATGATTACAATCCCCTGCATGCATCATCAAACAACCAAAGGGTATACACTACAAGCCTGCCTCCCGGTCATCAGCACACATCCCTTCTCCCTCCCTGAGTCCAAAGGCCCCCCGCTGCTCCCCCTCTCCACGTCATAGTCTCTGCCTCCATTGCTGGCGTCAGTGCCTCCTGGGACAGGGTCCTGCACTTCTCTTGTCCCCTTGATGGTTCCAGGGATGTCCACTCCTGGACTGCAAAATCAGCCACTCCTCTCCTTTTGCTACAAAACGTTTACATTTACCTTTCCAACACTCACTGGCAGACCTGATAGCAATCATTCCCTATTGAACCACAGGAGTCCTATCCCCGCAACTTTGATCAACCCCATCCAGACAAGTTGGAAACAATTCAGTGGAGATTCTGTCTTTCCCTCTACCCTCTGGAACAGGGTTCCCTATTGAAAGCTTGTAAGCCAGTCACTTCTTGCCTTTGTAGCCCCCTCATTTTGGGTAGTCAATGTCTAAGTTCCCCATTCTTGTCGATCCTGTGTACCAAGGGGGTGGAAATGATCCTTACTGTAAGCATTTCTTTGCTTCTTTGTCATACTGCATCTACAAGCATACACCAAGTTCATCTACTTGTAGTGGGTTACTTTTTTTTTTTTTCCTTCTTCTTTCTTCCTCTAGTCATGTTCTGATCATCCAGCCATTGATTCCAGGTCAAATGGGTACTATCTACAACTGTGGGTGTTCCTGTGCTCATAAACTTTTAAGACCCCAGTGGTTACTCACTAGAGTAAGATATAGGACATTGTTTTTGTAGACTATGTTATGTCAGTTTACCTTGTTGTGATTTATAATAGAGTCACCTCTGTGACTATGAAGTGGTATATAATTGAGTTTTGGATTTCAATTTCCTTAATGACTTATGATGTTGAGCATTTTTTTATAGATTTATTGGCCATTTATATATCTTTTTTGGGGAAAGAAATACCTATACAAATCCTCTGCTTATTTTTATTTGAGTTATTTATTTTTTTTTAGTGGCAACATTTCCTTATATAGAGAGAATAGATGTCTTTTATCAAATATATAATTTAAAAATATTTTCTCCCATTCTAGGGTTTGTATTATAACTTCCTTGATGATATAGTTTGCCATTTGTTTGTTTTGTTTTTAATGCAACCAAATTTATCATTTTGGGGGGTTACTTTTGTTTTTGTGTCATATCTAAGAACATTATAAAATGGAAACACTACAGATTTTTCCTCATCTTTGAAATGCTACTTGAGGTATCTTCTCTGAAACCAGTCCTTCAGAGTTCTAGGCTTCACCAGAAATCCCATTACCACATGTTAAGTCCTACAAAAACTTTAAAAAAGGATTATGTATAATAAATACATAATAAATGAATGAATGAGTGAATAAGTAAGTAAATAAATAAATAAATAAATAAAAGTAAATAAGAGATTAAGAAAAATATACTAAAGAGAAAGAAAATATGAGAGTCTTAGCACAGCAAGACTTGGATAATGGAAATAAGGCTAATTTGGAGATGGCCCAACCTATCGTTTGGGCTCTCCATTACTATCCTTGGATGAGGGAAAGGGTCAGTTTCCCTCAAATGACCAGAGGCATTCCAACCTCATAGTGTAACAATGCAAAACAAACAGAAACATAGCACCTAAAGAAGTAAACTCCTATGGTTCTAAAAGTTCTGTTAAAATTACAGTTTCTGATTCAGCAGTTGTGGGCTCAAGGCTTGAAATCCTGCATTTGAACAAATTCTAGGTTATGCTACTCTGCCATTTGGGGAACACATTTGAAGATCAAAGTTAAAGAAAGTGGAAAGAAAGAGTCAATCCATTCTTTCTTTCTGAGAAAGTTTCATCTTTCAGTCAAGCTGGTTTTCAAGATGATATTTTGCATGTGTTAAAATTTAAAGATCAGACCTGTTTTCTTCTCAGTATATGGATGGGAATTGCTCATCTTGCAGTTTTTGTATGGGGTTTAATCAGTATCTAAAGAAAACAGTGCCTATGGAAAGTACTGAAACCGTGCCCCTATCTCAACATTTGACACCATCTTTTAGATAACTTTATTATAAACTCAAAAATGCAAATTGAGGTTGTTAATCTTTTACTTAACACATTATGGCACTACATGAAAATGACAACTGCACTTACTTGTTTTCACTCTTAAAAATTGGTCTATGAGGGGCTTGAAGGCTTTTTTTGTTTGTTTGTTTTTTCTCTCCAGTTTCTTCTCTTTTTCCACTTAGAGCAGTTTGCCATTCCAGGCAGAGGTGGTACCAGAGTCTGCAGTGTGGGAGTCTTATGCACTAATCATTTCCTGGGTTGCAGCACACCTTAGACCACCATGTCTGAGACCACCAGAGAGCACTCCTGCCAAGCCAGGACCTCCTGTTGGTCCTCCCAGTAGTCATCCCAGGCTGTTGAAAGATAAGAAGGTTTCAGAATCAGACATAGCAGGATAGAGAGGAACTCAGAAAGGAGGGCAATGGCCATGCTGACTGTGAGATCACTCCAGAAGACCCAAAACCACCCCAAAGGGAAGAGCAGGAAATATGGTCTGGGCTGGAAAACAGGAAATATGTTTTTCACCTACTCCTTCATGTTCAGAAATCCCAGAGATAAGGTTGTGAGCAGATAAGGTTTGAGCAGATCAGGTTTGATCACAGGCTGAGAGTTTGCATTTCCTTCTTCTGCAATATACTGAATCATATTCTGCATTTTAACAAGATCCGCAAGTGACTCTCATGTAGACCTAGATAGCTTGTTAAAATGTGGGCACTGATTCAGTGTATCTGGGGTGGGAATATTAATTCTCAGCAAGGGTGAGTGGAAGACATATGTCCTTATCTGGTGTTAGGAAGTCTTCCCTAGGATTCAGCCCAGTTAACTGGCCTGCCTTTGGAGCTGACGGTGGTGGCAGCGGTGTGCTGTGGAGTCATTTCTCACTTGTAGTGACACTACATAGGGTTTCTGAGTAGCGTAGTCTTTACGAGTCGGCCTACAAACCTCAATGTCAGCAGTTTGAAACTACCACCCATTCCACCAGAGAAAGATGAGGCTTTCTACACAGAGCACTTTGTAGAAGTGACAGGTACTGTCCTCTGGGAAAGAAAGACAAGCCAGGTATTAAACTCCTGGACTCGCTGGTAGGCGACTCAATATAAAATTACACACCGGATCAGTAAGGTCAGGTCTAAAAGGTAGTAAAATTGAGACACAAAGGCAAGTGGGAGCCTAAAGGGTGTCATCATCAAATATCTTCTTCAGTTTGGGGAACTGTTAGAACAATGTTTCTAAGCTAATGTGCGTGTATATATGCTGGATTAGAAGTCTTAGAAACAGAGGTTACCTCTCCCTCAAGATGGCCAAGTAGGGTAGCAGAGAATAAATGAAAAAAAAAAAAAAAATGAACCTTAGTTGATAGAACTGAAGTCAGAATTCCGCTGCTACCACTTACTATGCAGCTTTGGACAATAACTTAACCCAGTTTTGCATCTCGGGGTCTTTTGTAAAAAAAGAAAAAGAAAAGGAAATAACACTATATGACTTAGAATTGACAGATAAATACAAGGCACCTAGTTAAATTTCAATTTCTGATAAGTAAAAAAAAATTTTTAACATAAATTTATCCAAAGTACTATACAGGATGTTGTTATTGTTATTAGGTACCATAGAGTCGGTACAACGCGTAGTGACCCTATACACAACTGAACAAAAACACTACCTTGTTCTGGGCCAACCTCATAATTATTGCCACGCTTGAACCCATTGATGCTGCCACTTTGTCAATCCATCTTGTTGG
>NW_006408641.1:1116423-1124218 GCF_000296735.1 Chrysochloris asiatica
TCAAGTAGGTTCTACTCTTAGCAACCCCGTATAGGGTTTCTGAGGAACAGCCGCTGGATTTGAACTGCTGACCTTGTGGTTCATAGTCCAGTGCTGATCTTACAGTGCCACACCATGAGTCCTATGATATAGGGTACACTACTTATATTGTTCTTAAGTGCCATTAAATTGGTTCTGACTCAGAGTAACCCTGTATAAAGCTTCCAAGGAGTAGCTGGTGGGTTTGAACTCCAATTTGTGGTTCAAACTGACCTTGCAGCTTACCCTTCTGAAATTCAAATTTACCTGAATGTCCTATATTTGTATTTGCTAAATGTTTCATTTTAGAGCTAGTCAAAAATAGGTTAGTTTAAGCTGAAATAGCAACTCATTCTGAAATCTCATTGGGTGATTTTCTTAAACTATAGTGATTCTTCATCCAAATTTTGTCCCTAGACCTGGAAACTTTAGAAATGCAAATTCTTTGACCAACTGAATCAGGTACTTTAGAGCACAGAAATTTGTGTTTTAACAAGCCCTTAAGTGATTCTCACTGAATAAAATTTGACAACCACTGCATACATTGATAGAATACCAAAAAGCTAAACATACTCTTGTTCAACAATTCCACTACTAAGTGGAATGAATGCACTTCTTTTTCACCAAAATACATGGATGATTTTTTTAAAGTTTTTAAGTCAACTTTCTTTTCTAGAATAGTTTTAGGTTTACCAAAAAATTTTACCACCAAAATAGAATTTTAACAAAATTCTTCTCCCCACCTGTCCACTGTTTCTACAATCATCAATATCATGCACTAGTGTGGTACTTTTGATACAATTGATGAGCTAATATTTATATATTATTATTAATAAATATTGCTATGTTAATATATGATTATATATAATATAATATATATAGTATATTATTCTCAACTTAAAGGGCCAGTAAATAACAATATGATAAATGGAGAAAAGACTGAAGTTGTCCAAAGACAACACATTTTATTTGGATCCACATTCAATACTCATGGAAGCAGCAGTCAAGAAATCAAGTGACATATTGCATTAGGCAAATCTGTTGCAAAAGACCTCTTTCAAGTGTTGAAGAGTAAAAGATCAGTGTGAGGACTATGGCATGCCTGACTTAAGCCATGGTATTTTCAATTGCTTCTTAAGCATGTTAAAGTTTACATTTATTAAGGAAGACCCTAGAAAAATCCATGCATTTGTATTATGTTGTTGGAGAAGAATAATAAAAGTATCATAGATATGCAGAAGAACAAACAGATCTGTGTTGAAAGAAAAACAACCAGAACCTTCCTTAGAAGTCAGGGTAGAGAGACTTTGCGTTTCATACTGTGAGAAACAGTGTTGATACCCCAATACTGCCTCCGTTCTTTTTGGTAACTAGCAGGTCTGTATAAACCCCCGACTAGGATCTTACTCCTAAAATGGCAGACCATCTTATCCCACCAATGAGTTATCATGAGTGCTTACCGACGAACACTCAAGAAACCCAATCTGTACTCATTTTAGTGAGAGTGAGGCTTTATTAGTTCATTTTGCAAAATCAGGCACCAAACCCGGAAGACAAGATAGGCAGATATGCGCCGTAAATTTAAAAGTGTTCTTATCTCCTAGCCTGGAAGTCCCCCCCTTGGCTTAGCGCTATTGGGTGAACAATCTTCCCAGATTCGCCTATTTCCTTTTTTTTTATAAAACTCTTCTAAAGCCCATTGCCATTAATTAACATCTACTATATATATTTCTACTATATAGCCCATTGCCATTAATTAACATCTAAATAGATACCATATTCCTCTGTAATTATAACATGAAAATGTCTTCAATGAACAAAATAGATTAGTGTTTTGGCAAATGCCTATGAAGGAGTGGCCTCAAGGTCATCAAAGGTTTTCAGCAGCAGCAGCAGGGGGGCCAGGCGGGCTCAGTGTTTGGGGACAGACGGATTTGAATATCTACAATCTGTGTATTCCTTTGATTTCTTCTTTTAGTACCTGGTTCAAGGAGCTCTGGTAGTGGTTACGAATCGGGCTGCGAACCTCAGGGTCCACAGTTAGAAACTACCAGCTGTTCCGCGGGAGAAAGATGAGGTGTTCTGCTCCTGTAAAGATTTCCAGCCTCGGAAACCCTGTACAGGGTCGCTATGAGTTGGAACCGACTCCGCGGCACATAACAACAACAACAATCCATCTGGTGATGCTGGACAGTTGTCTTCTCCTTAAAGTCTTCTGATTCGATTTTGATTTCATACATTGCCCCACAGCCTCCTAAAATGTCAGTAACTTTGATAGTTGTTGCTCGAGGAAATTTTCTTTGAGAGTTTGGGTCACTTTGAGCTCTCCCTCAGTCGAGGAGGCAAACATCCGATGAACATGATGGAGAATAGGTAGCCCGCGGATCTCAAGGAGCAGAGGCGCTGCCGTGGCCCGGCCCCACGGTGCCATGCAGGCTGACGTGGCTGCTGACCGAGATCACAGTGTTGCTTGAAAGGCGTGGAAACAGCGACCACCTATTTCCTTTTGATGGTTGTGTTCTTATTTTAAAATTTCTACTTCTCAAATAGGTTTCCCTTCCACCTCTCCTAACACACCTCAGGTGAATGGACTCCTGTCATTGTATTAGCCAACAATCTATGCCCGGTAAATTAGCATATTCCTAGACCCTTTGTTTCCATATTCCTGAAGATGATCCAGCTTGAGAATTATTTCTCACAATATTAGGACATGTTATCAGGAAGGACCAGTCCCTATACAAAAACATCATGCTTGGTAAAGTGGAGGGTCAACATAAAAGAGGATGACCCCTAAAGAGATGGGTTAATACAATAACATCAGCAGTGGGCTCCAGTATAAAAATTTGAGGATGACACAGGGCTAGGCAGGGTTTTGTTCTATCATGAGTAGGATTACTGTGAGTTCTGAACCTATTCGACACCACCTAACCGTAGTAGAAGACCGTATTTGCACTAGGATTCACTCTGTGCTGTATATAGTTCTAGGGGTTTTGATAAGTACACTGTGCCATGTGTTTTTCATTGCTATAGTATGCATAACAGTTTCTGTGCCCTAAAACTGCTCTGTGTTGCACGTATTCATTCCTCTCCACCTTACTCTGAACCCCTGCCAACCATTGATCATTTTACCATCTCTCTAGTTTTCCAAAGAGCTCTGGTGTTGCAGAGGTTAAGCACTTGACTGATAACGAAAAGGTGGGTCATGCAAACCCACTAGCTGCTCTGCAAGAGAAAATGTGACACTTTGCATAAGTCTTCACTTTAAAAGAATCTGAAATACATTAAGTACCATTGCATTTGAGTTAAAATTGATGACAGATTTAACTGTATTTTGGGGTCCCTTTTGTAGTCCTGGGGGTGTAGTTCTGGAAAACCTATGTGGCAGTTGTACTCTAACAGGTTCATATAGGGTCATTATGAATCAGAAACAACTCAATTATAACTGGTTTGGACTTTTGTAATCCAAATTTAGTTTTAGTTCTTTACTTTTAGCTCTTATATGATTTTAAACATAGAGTGTATTTTTGCATGCATATATGTTTGTAGACATAAATATATATGTGTGAAATGTGTGTCTATGTGTCAGTACCTTTAAATCTTTTAGAATGTATTACAGTACATGAAGTAGACCACCTTTTGCCTATATACAGAAATACATATCCGTTTCCTTCAGCACCTTTTTAAAAATAATTTTTATTCCACTAATTTGTATACTACCTTGACCACATTTAAAATTTTTTTCTTTACTTCTTTTTCCCCTCCATTTTCTAGTTTGCTTCATTGTCCTGTCAGTCTATCCTGCCACACATATTATATTGTTTAATAATGCATATTAATGTCAGGTAGCACAAAATCTGCCTTCTTTTTAAAACTTGATTACAACAATTTTATACCAAGCTTTTTATAGATAAGGTAAGATGCTATTTGTAGATAAAAATCAATGAAAAGGGACCCCAAATTATAGTTAAATCTGCAATCAATTTTAACACCTATGCAACAATGCTTAATGTATTTCAGATTCTTCTTTTAAAGTGAAGACTTATTTCACATCCTCCTATTCACATTTTGTTACTACCATGGAACTTGTGCTCAGATCTTGTATAATTTTTGTAGTTTCATTCATTACCAACTTTCTCTTTTTAGGAATTAATTACTAACTTTATAAAATACTTTCATTTTTTATTTTTCTGGATCATATCAGATCTTTCTTAGTGAAATATGTATATATTTTAATTGATCCACTGTTATAAAGTAAATTTCAACTCACAGTTTCCCGATAGGACAGAGGACAACTGCTCTATTGAGTCCTAGAGGTAAATCCTTATGGTAGACTACTTCGTATTTCTCCCTCCGAGCGGCTGACAGGTTCCAACTACTGACATTTTGGCTAGCAGCCCAACATTAAATCCACTTCTTTACTTTCAAGATATGTTGTTGTTGATATTGTTGTTAATCGCTGTAGAATAAGTTCCAACTCATAGTGACCCGTTTTATGGTTTCTGGGGACCGGCTGATGAGTTTGAACCACCGATTTTATGGTCCTGCGCTTATCCTATAGGGCCATACCAGGGCTGCATACAAGATATAATTCATGCCAGATCTTCTTGGAACATATTTATTATGTAAATTGAGATGTGTGAAGCCACAGTGGGTCATGAAGTGTTGTGTGCCATGGAATCAGTTCTAACTCACAGTAACACTGTATAGGGTTTCTGAGGAGTGGCTCATGAGTTTGATTGATCCTCCCATCTTGTTAGCAGGCCGGTGCTTATCCCACATGTTCTAATTGACTTCCATGGTAAAAGACACTTCCTATGATTCCTTGTGGCATTTATTAACTTTAGTCACTTTGCTTCTGCATTTTGCCAACTTCTTCAAGCATGTATTTTAATTCCTGGAAGTTAGGAAATCATAATATGTATTCCTTCTAGAAGCATGTATAGTCAAAAGGTTAATGCACTGTCTAATATTGTCCTTTCAGGATCAAGCCTGTAAATATTACAATGTGAAGCACTCAGAAATCACTGTCTTCCACCAAGGAGCTTAAACTGCTCTTTGACATACAACTCTTTGCATAGTCTGACTACCTTGTTATGTTCCAGTTGATACATTAATCAGTTAGAGGACAGACACATGTTTTATTATAAGAGCAAACAGAGTGCATCTGCTCTAGGGATCAGAGGGAGAGAAAGATACAAGATTTGACAGCTCTAGACTTCTAAAAACACACTGGCCTGAAATGAAAATTTTTGTGAGCTAGAGCAGTTAGTGTTGTGACAATCAGTTTGCATCTAAATAACAGAATCTCCACCAGAGATTGCTCATGGGAAAAAAAAAAAAATTGACATTTTAATAAGATTCTTGTAGGTTTGCATTGGTCCAACCAATAAGCAGAATAGCAAAAGCCAGATCAAGATATGAAACTTTGTCTTTACGTTGTGTTGAGGGAATATCAATTATGTAGGAAAGAAATTAAAACGTCAGGCTTTGATAATATAGCATTAAGTGATAAACTGAACTGCCAAGACAGCGAAGCTATTACATTAACGGTATTGTGTATTACTATGACTTGTGTTTACTTCTGTGCAACACACATTTTATTCTGCCTCTGCCTGCAAGTCTCTGGACTCTTAAAATGATTAAAAGCTGTAATTTTTCCTTAAATATATCTCCTCAGTCACTAATTACATTCTCTAGGCTCTTACATCCTCATCCATGTGAGCATTGCTTGCATTTTACAATGGAACTCTTGTCAGCTCAACAGTCTAGCTGTAATGGCCAGGCAAGGCCACACACTCTCAATGCTAAATCACATTACTGAATACTGTTTTCCTGGAACTTGTTTTATCGACCACTTGAGAAAGGTTTAATTGTAAAAGTGCTAAATGGGATTCCAAAGAATATGTCCCTTTTTCTTAAGCAAATGTAAAGCTGTTTCACTTAAAAGCATCTAAGAATTGTGGTGTGTGCATTTTACTAAGAGAATATACATAGATATCTCTCCAATCTTTAACAGCTTCCCACTATCTTAGGTGCCAATCCTATTGTCTAGTGTCCACATTCACGTACTGAAAGGCTCCAAATTTATTTTTAATCACTCTGAGTTCCTGTTTTTCTCAATAGAATATCATTTAATTTTAAAATCTAAAGGTCAAAGGGTTACCTACAATCCCTCTCTATGACCAAACCTGTTTATTCCATAAATAAGCTAGATGGTCCCAGGAAATAAGTTACTGCTTAGGTATTACAAGTTAGAAGACAGACTATCTCCTAGGTATTACATCATGGGATTTCAGATGTGGTATTTTAGAATTAGCACTGGATTGCGAACCACAAGGTCAGCAGTACAAACCCACCAGCTGCTCCTCAGAAACCCTATAGAGGGTTGTTATGAGTCAGAACAGACTCCACTACACTTACCCACAACAACAGCATCATGAGTAGTAAGTTATTCAGAGCATAACCACATGCAATTTTAAATAAAAGGAACCCTGGTGGCATAGTGGGTTACTTGTTGGACTGCTAGCTACAAGGTCAGCAGTTTGATCCCACCAAGCAGCCCATGGGAGAAATATGTGGCTTTTCAGTTCCATAAAGATTTACAGCCTCAGAAACCCAATACAAAGTCATAATGAATCAGCACCGACTCCCAGGCAGCCATTTATCCACTGAGAGCATTTTAGAATTTTCTATCTAATTCTTCATCTTTGTTTATAGAGAGAATATAGTTTAGTGTTGCTAAAAGATGATGTTATAGATGAGCACAATTAAGTGTTTTAGAATAGTCATTCTCTGCAGTGTTGTCCATAGCTTGACAGGATCCACACAGTCAAAAGCTTTTGTGTAGGCAATAAAGCACGGGGAAACAGTGACTGTGTTTTCCCCCAAATCGTGTCATAAATCCATACCCCTATGTTTGTAGATGAATCTGATTTGGAAATAGAATTTTCGTTGCTATGCTAATGAAGTCAGATCAATATAAAGTATATCTTAAACCAATCGCTTTTGAGATATAAAAGGCTTAGAGTAGGCACCGAAGCAAGGAAGAACAAACGGATCAAGACTGATGTCAGGTGAAGAT
Organism: Chrysochloris asiatica; assembly: GCF_000296735.1. Classification (NCBI taxonomy): domain Eukaryota; kingdom Metazoa; phylum Chordata; class Mammalia; order Afrosoricida; family Chrysochloridae; genus Chrysochloris; species Chrysochloris asiatica. Next base: position 1,123,523 of record NW_006408641.1, read on the forward strand.
CAGCAAGAAACTTAGGACAAGAAACACAAAAAGACTATGATTTTCCCCTCGTACAGACCGAGAGATCCTTCACCTAGATCTGGTACCCTGAATTTGTATTTCATCTCTCCTAAATAGTGAAGAAATAGATTTCTGCACATTAAGGCCACCCACTTACAGTATTTCTGTTATAGAAACACTATATAACTAAGACAATTGGTATATGCAAATTTTTTAGATTAATTCAATGTCATGATAATATACTTTAAATATAAGACAATTAGCTGTCATTCATTTCTAAACCAGGGAATAGACTGTGTTGACAGGTAACTGAAGAGTACATCCTTACATGCCATTAATGATAAAGTTAGTATTCATTCTGTTATACCTGTGTCGACTTGTGTGGAAGAGCTGAGATATGTGAAGATGCGAGTGTATTTTAAATATTTATACAGAAACTCTTTGGGGACAAAATGGAATCAATAGACTAAATGTTAGTTGTAGTTCATATGTCATCACTTTTGGACATTTATAGAATAAAAAATAATTAAAAAATGGTTGCAAGTACTACACTGACAGAGAACTTACAATGGTTCAAGACGGATTCAGAAGAGGACATGGAATGAGGGATATTATTGCTGATATCAGATGAATCTTGATTAAAAGCAGAGACTAACAAAAAGAAGTTTACCTGTGCTTTATTTACAATGCAAAGAC
>NW_006408641.1:1125973-1126641 GCF_000296735.1 Chrysochloris asiatica
GGGGAGTAGTTAATCTTACAGTTCAGGAACAGAGAACCCTAGGACCATCAAAGGAGAAGAGCAAGAGCGGAAAGTGGGGCCCTATCCAGAGAAGCAGGGACACATTTGATGAAGACAGAGATGAGAGAGTGGAGAGAGAGAGCAGCTGAGGACTCTAAAATCATGGAAAGAGAAAGGCTGTGTGCTGGCCACCAAATGCTGATGGCCAGAGGGCAGGCTTGAAAAATGTGTCCTTTGGTTGTTTAAATGGTTATGTATTCCTGAGTGTTTTTGTGTACATTGCCACCGCCACCCACCCCCCAAAAAAACTACAGAGGGAATAGAGAAAATACTATTGAATGATGATGCACAGAGGAGGTTGTAATCATTGCAATGAAATGATGAGTATAAAACTGTAAACTAATCATTCAATTCACAATAAAAACTTAAAATAAAACAAAACAAAAGAACACTTAATTGTGCTCATGAGGAACCTGTACATAGACCAAGAGGCAGTTGGTTGAAAAGAACAAGGGAACAACAAATGGTTTCATATTAGGAAAGGTGTGTGTCAGGGTTGTATTCTTTCCCCATACTTAGTCAATCTGCACACTGAACTAAAAATCTGAGAAGCCAGATTATACGAAGAAAAACATGGCATGAAGATTGGAGGAAGACTCATTAACAAC
>NW_006408641.1:1128179-1128628 GCF_000296735.1 Chrysochloris asiatica
AATTTTCCATTAACTGCCAGTGGCCTCATTTGTTACACTCAGCCCTAGAGGGCCTCAAACCTCTGACTAGTCTTACACGGTCTGCAACACAATACCATATTGAATATTTTAATCAGTTTAGTCAGTCAATTCCATATGAAGAGTTGATGTAGGATTATGGGGAGAAAATATGTGTTAAATCTGATTTTTTGATTAAAATGATCATTTAATTATTTTTCAAAACTATTTTTCTGCTAATCTTTATGCCTAATGCCCACTACTCATTGGTCAGTTTGTCATACTTTGATGGCTTCTGTGTTGCTATGATTCTGGAAGCTATGCCACCAGTATTTTACATATTTACAGGGTCTTCCATAGTGAACAGAGAAATTCCAGACCAAGACAGACTAGGAAGAAAGAGAATTAGACCACTTCTGAATGGTTAGTCACTGAAAACCTCATGAATAGCA
>NW_006408641.1:1131272-1134473 GCF_000296735.1 Chrysochloris asiatica
TGACTATATATGAACTGTACCAGATGGAATTCACAGGTATCAAATTGACCACATTGATTGGAAGAGATAATGGTAAAGCTTAATATCATCATCCAAAACAAGGCAAGGACTCAACTGTGACACAGACCATTAATTACTGATATGCAAGTTCAGTCTGAAGCTGAAGAAAGTTAAAACAAATCCACAAGAGCCAACTGAATTTAGTGAGCATCTCAAGAACAGATTTGGTATGTTAGACAATAATCATTAAAGATCAGAGATGACATTAAGAACATCATACATGAAGAAAGTTAAAGTTCATTAAAAATATGGGTGAAAAAAAAAAAGAAAAGACAATAGTGGATGTCAGAAGAAACTGTAACTTTCTCCTCAGCATAGAGAAAGTAAAGGGACTAGAAGAAATAAGGAAGGAAAAGAACTGAACAGACATTTCAAAGGACAGCTCGAAGAGATAAAGTCAAATAGTGTAATGAAATGGAGTTAGAAAACAGAAAGGAAAGAACACACTCAGCATTTCTCAAAATGAAAGAGCTGAAGAAAATATTGTCTTGAGTTGCAGTGTTGAAGGATTCTATGGGCACAATACTGAATACAGTCAGGAAACATCAATAAAAGATAGAAGGAATACACAAAGTCACTATGCCAAAAACAGTTGGTCAATGCTAAATCATTTTCAGAAGTATCATATAATTTAGATCCAATGGTATTATTGAAGGAAGAAGTACAAGCCTTCACTGAATGCAATGGTGAAAAATAACACTCCAGAACTGAACAGTATACAGATTGAAATCTTTCAACAACCTGATGCAACACTGAGAGCATTCTTTCATCTATGTTAAGAAATTTGGAAGACAGCTACCTGGCCAACTGATGGTAAGAGATCCATATTTGTGTCCATTCAAAAGAAAGGTGACCCAACAAAATATGGAAATCAACATACAGTATCATTAGTATCACATGCAAGTAAACTTTTCTGTAGATAGTTCAACAGTTGCAAAGGTACATTGACAGAGAACTTCCAAAGGTTCAAGCCACATTTAGATGGGGCCATGAAACAAGGGGTATCATTGCTAACATCAGGTGGATATGGGCTGCAAGCAGAGAATACCAGGAATACCTGTGCTTCATGCACTATGCAAAGGCTTTTGGCTGCATGAATCATAACAAGTTATGGATAACATTGTGAAGAATGGGAATTACAGAACACTTAATATTGCTCATGAGGAACCTGCACATAGACCAAAATGCAGTGATCCTAAGATAACAAGGGAATACTGATTGGTTTAAAATCAGAAAAGGTGTATGGCAGGGCTGTATTCTTTCACCATACTTATTAAATCTGTATACTTACAAATAATCTGAGAAACTGGAATACATGAAGAAGAGCATTGTATCAGGACTGGAGGAAGACTCATTAGAAACCTCATTAACTACCATATGAAGATAATAAGCATACTTCGATTCAGAAACACTGTTTCTAAGGCTGTAAATATTTAGAAGAGCGTAAGGTCTCATCTTTCTCCCACAGACTGGTTAGTTGATTCAAACTTCTAACTTTGTGGTTAGCAGCCAAATGCATAACCCATTACACTACCAGGTATCCTTCAGCCAAGCAGTAGACAAGTACACTCATCATGGGAGGGTGACGCATTCAAGATCAGAAGCTCAACATTTACCAAAGAACAAAGTTCCTAAAGGTTAGGAAGGAGTGTGGAACGGAAACTAGAATGAATTGTAGGGAGGAAGGACGTTGAGGGCTGTTGCATTGAGGCGATTGTAATCATTGCAGTGAAGCAAATTGTATTATTTGTTGAATGTAAATCTTATGATATGCTCTGTAAATCTGCACTTAATTAACGATAAAAAGTTAAATAGAAAAAGAAAAAAAACTCTCTTGCTTACTCGTTCTTTTAGTTTTCTTCCCAATCTATGGTTTATTTTCTCCTAGTATACCGATTGTTTATCATCTTTGAATCTAAGAAAAATGAACGTGAACATTAGTTTCTGCTCTTTTTAGTGACTATAGGAAGACAGCTAAATACTTTAGGACAGTCTAACATTCAAATGTAGGTGTAAGCCCTTCCGTTTTTTTCACTTGTATGTTGCATATCTCTCTTAATGCAGAGTTTGTTTTTGAGAAGGGACTATGTATGATTGGTTGGTTGGTTATGTGCTGTGGATTCGGTTCTGACTTATAGTGACCCTGTACAGGGTTTCCGAGGCTTCAAATCTTTACGGGAGCAGAAAACCTCATCTTTTTCCGCGGAACAGCTGGTAGTTTCGAACTGCTGACCTTGTGGTTCGTAGCCTGATTCATAACCACTAAGCTCCTTGAGGAGGGACCTTCAGCCTACCAAATACTGCTGTTCTTTTTCTCACAGTGAGACTATTACTGGAAGTTTGTTGGTACCTCTTGTTAACCACTCCTCATTCCAGCTGAATCCAATTGTTCTCAATTGAGTATGTATGAGTAGCACCTGGAGGACTTGTTAAAATACCAATTACTGAGGGCCGCCCCCTACATCTTTCACAGCTTTTAATTCATTAAAAGGAAGTGGTGATAGTTCAGTGGTAGAACTCTCTGCTTCATGGGTGAGACTGGATTCTATTCCTACCCAATGAACCTTATCCACATCCACCACTTGTCTGTCATTGGAGGATCGCATGTTACTATGATGTGGAACATGTCTCAGAATAGCATCCGTATTTAGATGGACTAATAAAACAGTCCTGGCAAGCTACTGAAAATCAGCCAATAAAAACCCTCTGTAGCGCAGTGGTCTGATCTGAAACCAATCATGGAAGAGGAGGGTTTCTCTCTGTCTTGCTCAGGAGTCACCATGAGTCCGGGAGCGACTCCACAGCAGCAAACAACAAATGTGAGTTGAGACCTAATAATTTTCATTCTTGATTTGGTTAAGAAATGCTGTTCCTCTAGGAATAGTTAGAACGTACTGCCCTAAATTCTGTGGCTCAAGCTAGCCTAGTCTTGCTGTTTTGTGTTTTGCTGTTTGCTTGTTTGTTTTTGCTTTCTCTTTGTCAGTGCCTTTAGCAGAGTTTTTGATTCATCCAATTTAATTGGGGAGGAGAAGGAAAGCAGGAGCTCTGGGAGTATAGTGGGTTCGGGGTTGGGCTGCTAACTGCCAAGGACAGCAGCTGGAAACTACCACCTGTTCTGTGGGAGAAAGATGAGTATTTCTG
>NW_006408641.1:1134651-1137221 GCF_000296735.1 Chrysochloris asiatica
AGCTGGAAACTACCACCTGTTCTGTGGGAGAAAGATGAGTATTTCTGAGGTTTGCAGCCCGATTTGTAACCACTATGCTACCAGAGCTCTTTTATTTTGTCTAGACCCAAACAATTCATTACAATGCATTTATTTTAACATCTTTATAAACTTTTGGTTATTAATGTTAATTATGAAAGTAACGGCTGTATATGGGCAAAACCATGATTTTTTTTTTTTTAATTCGACATCTTAACAGTTCTAGGTTCTATCATCTCTGCTACTTAAAATATGTCTGAGTTTTCTGTCTGCACTTTTGATGATGTTGGTTGTCACTGAGCCCAGTCTGATTCATGGTGACTCCAGATACAACAAAATGAAGCATTGCCCAGTCCTCATCCATCTTTGTATGTTCATGCTGGCATGCTCAAGTCCATTGCTGATGATAGTGTGTATTTTGAGTGTCTTTTAACCTCTAGGTCTCATATTCCCACACTGGATTGGGTAATATTCTGTTGTTAATCTTTAGGGTTCTCTTTGGAATCTCTGTTGAAACTTACCCACAGCATGGGTGACCCTGCTGGTGTCTGAGATATCAGTGACATAGATTCCAACAGCGTAGCAATATACAAGCCACCACAGTGTGATAAATTGGCAGTTAAGTTGTGGACTGTCAGCATATAGTATCTTGTTTAATTACTTAGGTTCTAAAGAGGTGAAAGAATAATATGTTTTCTAGAGAATGAAAAATTTTGCCTGATGGGTAACAGGATTCCAAAAACTGGAAAGTGTTGGAATCTATTCAAAGATAGGAAAGCAAATGACAGGAAGAAACAATATACAACAAGAGATAAATGTGTGCTCATTTCTGGCAAACTCACTCATTATTTGTTGGGTTGGCCTAACATTTACATGTATATGAATTCTATGGCTTCTAAGAAGAGCATCTCTTGTTGGGATAACAATAGCAAGGTACAATGCTACAATGAAATCTAATTATTTTAGATATTGGCAATGTCTTATTGGTATTTGAACTCTAGTATGAGGTTGTAGGTTAAGCAGTAGACTGGTAACTGAAAGGTTAGTAGTTGAAACTCACCAGCTACTCTTGAAAATTATATAAACAGGCTCTATGAGTCAGAACTGACTTTAAAACACTTAACAGGTCGCTGTTAATAACAACAATTGTTATTAGATATTGGCAATATTGGACTGCCAAGAGAACAAACCCATATGTGTTGAAAGAAGTACAGCTAGAATGCTCCTTGGAGGCCAGGATGGCCAGACTTCCTCTTGGAAGTTCGGACATATTGTCGGGAGGGACTAGTCCTGCAGAAGGTTATCATGGTTGGCAAAGTGGAAGGTCAGCGAAAAAGAGAAAGACCCCCAATGAGATGGATTAGCACAGTGGGCTCAGATGTAGCAGTGGTTGTGAGGTTGATGTACGATTGGGTAGTGTTTTGTTCTGTTGTGCATCGTGTCACTATGAGTTCATACTGACTCAATGGCACCTAACAACAGCAACAAATGGTATTAGATATGACAACGAGGGGAGTCCTGGTGTGGCATTGCGGGTAATGTGCTGGAATATAAATGCAGTTCAAGTTTACCAGCCACTGTCAGACATGTATAGAGGTGGCTGTTGGTCTGAACCAACTTGATGGCAGTTAACAACAATATCAATGAGGGACTACATTGTTTCCAGTCTGATGTTGGCAACATTATTAACTTGATTGGTTCATCAGAGAACTTAGCAGTAGACTTTTGAGCTATTCAGATGACTAAAAGTCTGTGAAAGCATACCTTCCAATCAAGGCAACATTTAGTACATAACACTCACAGGAATGGGCAATCATATATTTTACAAGACTCCGCTCAAGTAAGCTAAGCTTTCAATTACATTTGGGTCAGGATTTTATTTTCATAGTTTTTTCTCCATATTATTGCCATGTTTATTAGATTTGATTCAAGAATAGGGAGCTTTATAAGGAAGATGAGCAAAATGTGAACTACATAGAAAAGAGACGTTCCCTGTCTATTTCTATCGACTTCCTTTGTGATCTGTATTTTTTTTTTTTTTTTTTTACTTTTAATTATGTATAGTGAAAAAGTGATCATAATCAACCAACTTTGCATTTATTTCCCAGGGTGCTTCCCTAAGTAATTGCTCTAGGATATTTGATAAAATCTAAAAATTGTAAAAGACCCTAAAGGCAAACTAGAAAAGAAGGTTTGTAATAATTAGAGGAAGAAGAATATCTTAAGTAATAAAATTAGAACTTTATTTTCATATTTTACTATTCTAGTCCAAATAAACCTTCTGCTAGTAAGTCTTCTTGGGTCTTTCCAGTCTGAATTAATAACCACTCCTTTGGAATTTTATCACTTTGCTGTACATTTATGAGAGCTCTTCACTCACTTGGTTCATATTAGATTTCTTTCACATACTCATCTCTTCCTTCCAGAAATGCTGTTCTCTATCTCATTAATAGCAGAAAACATACCTTATTTAATTTATTTCCTCATCTTTCCCTTAATACGCTAGAAAACATTTAAAACTCAATATATTTTATGAGTAAATTAATATTTAT
>NW_006408641.1:1137321-1156862 GCF_000296735.1 Chrysochloris asiatica
TTTTACCTTTATAATTTTGAAATTTTGAAAATAAATTCTCTAAGATTTTGAAATCATTTATATAATTAAGAAGACAAAAGAATTACAAATCAAATTGTTTATGCATCGGTACCATTTGTAATTATTTGTACAATTACTGATCCCACAGCTTGAAGATTAAAAATATGATATTATTTCCATTTCTAATCAAATCCCTTTGCTAGCTGATATTTCAGCACCTGCCTAAACGCAAAATAATTATTTAATTATTTATTGGTATGAATTTTCACTATGAACAAGAAGGTAAGTTGAAAACAAAGAGATGTTGTTACTATGATTCATTAACAAAACTCTATCTCAAAAAGAAAATGTTTGCAATGGATGATAGGAGAGTATGTGTTTAGAAAATAACTCCAGTGTCCCTATAAGTGCAGTTTTTTATTTTGTATAAAAATGCCTTCATTGGGTGAAATATGACCTGTCATCTGTGTGAGTAATGAGAAACAAAGTAGAATATATTGTCTTAGTAAAGTTCATATTTTTCCAGCTGTTAATTTCATTTATTTAAGAAAATGTAAATAATGTTATCATGATTTTATCTTAAGTAGATAGAACATAAAAGATGTAAAATATGATTTGGCATTTTTAGCTTATACAGGTAGAATCTCATTATCTAGCCTCAAGAACACTGAGTGAAAATCCACCTGGAATCCTAATAACATGGTTGGGATGCATTATAACAGTACAATTTCTGCCTCAGTAAAATTTCATTTTAAGAAAATGCTGTATGCTATTCATTTGCTGGACATTCACTGTAATGGAATGTCATTTGTATAACCAATATGCATTTGAATATCTTCTGTCAACTGAGCATATGTTTTGAAGTACAGGTGACTATGAGAAAGAATTCTATACATTGTAGCTGACATTATTTTTGATGACTATGTAACCCAAATGAACTTATAAATACATTATTTAAAAAGAGTGGTTGATAAGCTATCAAAATAGGCAAGAATAATTTCTAATTAAATGTTGTTTAGATTTAAACAGATGGTATCAGAATGACAGAAAAAATGTGACATCTGCCAAGTAATGATTCTCTATGTACTTTATGTAACCTTCTTATGAAAAGTAATGAATGAGCTTTTATCACACCCTAATTGCATCTGTGTATGTTTATATGTTTGAGTCTAAGTGTATTCTATCCCAGGAAATTTCAGAATAATTAAGTATATGAATTGTTTGATTTCTTTATATTTTTTCCAGTGCCTAGTATACTGCCGCAGGAGCTCTGGTAGCATATTGGTTATGAGTCGGGTTGCTATCCTCAAGGTCAACAGTTTGAAACTACCAGCTGTTTCACAGCAGAAAGATGAGGCTTTCTGCTTCTGTAAAGATTGACAGCCTTGGAAACCCTATACTGGGTCACTATGAGTCAGACCGACTCTATAGCAAATAACCAACCAAGTATATTGCCTACCATAGAGAATGTACTCAATACTAGTTAACAAATTGTTTACAAATGCTATAGCTCTTAGACTTACTGCTGCTGCTACTGTTCTTTGTTGTTGATAAGTGCCATTGAGTCGGTTCTAACTCTTAGCGGTCCTGTGTAGGGTTTCTGAGGAGCAGCTGGTGGGTTTGAACTAGTGACCTTGTGGTTTACTGTCCAGTGCTGATCCTACAACACCTCCCCAGGAGTCCACTATTGTTCTCACGAGTGTTATTATTTTTTGACTGCTGGTCAAAAATTACTATCTTTTTACTTTATCTCAGTTAATCCTCACATACAATTCTAATGTTAGTACTCTTATCCAAAGGTTATTAGTGAATAAAATGGAGTCTGAGAAGATAATATGGGGAAGAGCTGAAGTAATTTTTAATTCATTTTTGTCTAGTTTTTGTGAATGGGATTTTGTGTGCTTTGTGGCAGTAAGACCTAGAATCCTAAATATGTTTGAAGAATAAAAGCAATTTAGACTGATGAGGATTTTCTCTTTCCCTCATATGTGTGGCTGAGAAGAGGGGAGGGGAATGTACTTATGATTTGTTGTTGTCATTGTTGTTCAAGGACCCAAGAGAAAGAATCACGTCTTATTCATTTATTTGCCTTTCTGCTTCAAGACTGTTACAGAGCTTGTCTTAAATGAATACTCATTGTATATTTTTGATAGACCGTCTACCTGCCACATTGTCTTCAGTAAGTGTTTCATAATGAAAATACTTTAGGTTATGATGTCTGCCCTTTGAGAGAAAGAGAATTTAAAGTAACCACTGCCTATCTTAGCCTGCTGGAGATATGAATCTCTTGGCACCTATTACCATAATCTACTTATGGAAGTGACATAAACATGGAGCAAAAGACTTGCAAAATGATTTGCTGAGCACTGTTGTTAAGTTCGAATTTAAATCACTTGGTTTTCTCAATTATTATTCCAATGCCTCATCTGAATCCTCTGACACTAAACATACTTTATAAGGCCAATGTATTCCCAGAACTTGTACTATCTTAAATATAAAATTTATATGTCTTCAGTTAGATGGATGAAAATGATTACTTTGACTCTTATTAAGGTCCTTCAAGCAATGTTGCTACAAATTTGTATAACAGAAAGAATTAAAATATCATAAGGTGTATTTTGAGGGTAATCACCAAACATTTTTAAATGTTCTTAAGTACATTATTTTAAAAAAAGGCAAAATCCAGAGATTGACTTTACATATATTTACAGATGAGGATAATATGGTTTCCGTGGAATACTTAGTAAAAATCTGTACTACTGAGACTTCCAGATATTTCATGAAGAGAAAACAGTACATTGGAGTCAAAAGGAGCCACTGTAGTTGTAAACAGCAGATATAAAAATCACATAAGTAATCATTGCAGAAACATGAACAAAGTTGGTGCAAATTCCAACAGTAGTCAAAGAAAGTGCAATGCAAAATGCATTCTTAAATAATCCTTTGATAGAATCATTTTTTAATATTTTTTCCATAGCATGGGAAGTTATAATAAGGGAGGACAAGCCAAATAGTATTGCTACAAAATCATAGAAACATAAATATAACACTTCCTCAAAGAATTCTGAGCTCTTTGATTTACGACAGTTTTGGCCTCCTCAGGAGACACAAATCATGTTCTCTTCAATGTTTTTTGAGGATTGAGGATAAAAATAATTCTGAAATGGCAAGATTGGGGTTGTAGTGTGAATATGATAAGTTTAAGAAAATGAAATTCTCATGGGACAACCTTCACTACCCTGGAAGAATAAGCAGATGCATTGTTGTGATGAGGCAAAAAAACAAGCAAACAACCTTCAGTGCAAGTTTCCTGGTCTTTTCCTCAGCAATGCAGTTTTATGGTTTTAAAAAACTTCTTCCTAAGAAGCCCCTGTAATCATCCTGTGACCTTCGGGAAAATCTATTAATATTACCCTGGTGTGGTATAGTAGCACAAGCCCTGGACTGAGAACTACAAGGTCAGCTATTCAAACTCCCCAGCTGCTCCTCGCAAACCCTATACAGGGTCACTGTGAGTCCGAATCAAGGGATCTAACAACAGCATTTGTCAAGGACTTCATTCTTCTTGGATCAACTATCAACACTCATGGAAGCAGCAGTCAAGAGATCAGACGACGTATTGCATTGGGCAAATCTGCTGCACAGGAACTTTTTAAAGTATTGAAGAGCAGAGATGTCAGTTTGAGGATTAAGGTGCGCCTGACCCAAGCCATGGTATTTTCAATAACCTCATATGGATGCAAAAGCTGGACAGTGAATAAGGAAGATCATAGACGAATTGATGCCTTTGAGTTGTCGTGTTGGAGGAGAATACTGAAAGTGCCATGGACTGCCAAAAGAACCAATAGATGTGTTTTGGAAGAAGTGTAGCCAGAGTGCTCCTTGGAGGCCAGGATGGCTAAGCTTCGTCTCTCATACTTTGGACATAGTGTCCGGAGAGAACAGTCGCTGGAAAATGATATCACGCTGGGTAAGGTGGAGGGTCAGAGAAAAAGAGGAAGACCCCTAACGAGATGGATTGGCCAGGTGGCATCGTTGATGGACTCAAGTGTGGCAGCAGTAGTGAGGTTGGCTCAGGATCGGACATTGTTTCCTTCTGCTGTGCATGGGGTCGCTATGAGTCAGTTCCAATTCGATGGCACCTGACAACAACAACAACAACAACAACAACAGCACAGCCTTCTGAGCTGTCTTCTTTGCCTTCAATTAAACTGGCCCAAGACATCATCTCAGATGTCACTGTGTTGATTGGATCTTTTTTTTTCCATTTTAAGGAACCCTAACAAGACAAAGACACGTGTACAAGAGTATTACTGAAATAACTTATTTGAAGCTATCTACTGGTGTCAGTTACACGCTTACACATATTTTGTTTGGCGTTAACCCAGGCATGCATAAACTAGAACCCTAGTAGCAATACTATTTGACTTATTCTCATATGTCAAAGAAAGGCTTTCTATCAAATGGTATCTGTCACTAAATAAATATGATTAGATATACTCCTGAGAGAAAAAGGTACTAGCTCTGCGGTATAGTATGTAGTTACATGCCATTGAGTCGGCTCTGACTCATAGTGACCCTGTGTAGGATTTCTGGGGCTTTAAATCTTCATGGGAGCAGAAAGCCTCATCTTTCTCTCAGGCAGTGGCTGGCAGACTTGAACCACTGACCATGTGGTTCACAGTCCAGAGCTTACTGTATGGAACCATGAAATTTTAATAAACAAATATCTAAACTACAATGATGGTTGTGGTTATGTACCATGGAGTTGGTTCCAACTGATAGTGACCCTCTACAGGGTTGCCAAGGCTGTAAATCTTTCTCCCACGTAACAGCTGGTAGTTTCAAACTACTGACCCTGAGTTTAGCAGCCTGATTTGTAACCACTACATTATCAGAGAGCTCCTTCTAAAATACTAAAAGTAAATATAGTAAGTGTCTTAAAATTTGCAATTGGCAGGAGAACTAGTGCCAGAAACTTTTCCGGGTGCTTGATTTTGTGTATCTCTGAGCAGTGGGGTTCTCTCTGAGCTTTCGTCTTCAGAAAGAAATAATTTGTTACGTCTCATGTGTCATTTTACTTTAAATATTCCTTCATTAAGTCAGTACATATTTATGCACATCTACAATATGAAACCCTAACGTAGACATTGAGGATCCAACAATGAACAAAAATGGCTAAATGCCCCTGACATTCTGGAACCAAGAAAAAACCCATCAAGATAATCAAATAAAATGCATGGTGTATTTGATAATGCTAAGAATGCAGAGTGGAGAGGGAGAGCAGAGAAGTGGTTAGCAAGGAGTGGTGATTTGGAAATTGTGACCGTTTACCAGGGAAGATCTCATGACTAGATGACTAGAAGGAAACCATGATCCTAGAAGTATCAATCTTTCAAACATGAGCAATAGCTTGTACTAAAGTTCTGGGACAAGGACATGCCAGACTTGTCTGAGGAACAGCAAGGAAGAAAAAGAGAAGATAAAACCCAGAAAGAGAAATGGAGTACATGTCAATCATATGCTCAAATTAGAATGCATAGAGGCAGGTTTAATAAAAGACTATTCATAGAGATAGATAAGGCTGGCTGGCTGCTTCTAAAAATTAGCCAGTGAATAAATGGATCACAGCAGAACATTGTCTGACACTCTTGTTTTGGGCATACCATCTGGAAGGATCCATCTCCAGTGAAACATAGGAATATCCAGAAAGATCATATTTAGTGAGGTACACTGTCAGTGAGGGTAAGGGAAGACCCTTGGTGAGATGGATTGGCATAATTGTAAGAAGAACTCTAACATTCAGGCAATAGTGAGAATGATGCAGGACCAACCAGGCAACATTAAATTCTGTTGTACATAAGCTTGTCATAGGTTGGAGCAGGCTCAAAAGAAACTCTCTCTCTATTTATACCAAGACATAGGAAAATCCCAAATGATAGATAATACTACAGCTTAGTAACAGTGACACTGTCACCATCCTTAAGCTGAAAGATGAGTGAAGAGAAGGTCATAGAGAAGACTGCCTAGAAAAATGGACCATAGATTGGGAAAAACAGCCCACACCAAAAGACTCTTCAAAGGGGCAGGCATAAATAATACTTCCACTGCATTCTCTTCACTATGATTTTTAGTTGGTGCTCCTCATTGGTCAAACTCAACTAGAAAGTACAACACAAGGGATCCCATTGATTCCTCTGCTTAGGTCAGCTACTGGGTAAGGAAGCAGACTGTAGAGAGGCAGAGAGTAGGTCTGAAGCAGCCACTGGAGGATGTTCAGTGAAGACAGTGTGGCAACTGCATGCACAACAGCCCTATGCCATTCCCCACCTTCATGACTGGTTGGGGATAGGACCATTGCGATCCATGGTCTTTGGATTGGTTGATTTTTTTTTTTCCAGGATCTCTTCTAAGTTTAGAAGGTCCCCTGAAACCTACTCAGCATAGACTGGTGACAGATTGGTGGTATTTATAATGGAGGTGTAGTGTCCGGAAATTGAACCTGGGTATCCTTCATCAGAGGTGAAAATTCTGCCACTAAGGCAACCGATGCATCCCCGTTTGTGTGCATGCCAAATACTTGAGGCAGAAATGTTCTGTCTTCAGTTTCAACTCAATTTAAATATAATCTCAATGAAAGATCTTAGCTAGTATAGATTAAAAAAAAAAAAAATTAGACCAAGATGAAGTCGTGTAATCTGTATGATGGTAAATATCAGAGTAGTCTTAGAAGAGTATTCTCATTTGCTCTTATCAATTTACTTCTAAATATTTGTTTCAAATTGTTGTGGAAAAGACAGGTTGTGTAGATGGTTTCATAGGTAATTGCTACATTTTCTCATTTTCAGAGGAAGTTCTTTGAATATTAAGCAGAGTGTATCTCTTAAAAACACTATAAACATGTTTTAGGAAGGCATATACTTTCTGTCAAATTATGGAAGAATTGTTGAGATTAATGTACTGGCTAGACCTGTTTCAAGTTAGCTTCTACTAGCAGTGTATTGATTATGCTATAATTGTTTAAAGGACTAATATACAATGTTGCTTAAGAAGAACAACTTGCCAAAGTAGCTTATAGGTCTTCAAGGTGATTTCACACTAAAGAATTGGAACACCAATAGATTTGTGCCTCTGAAAAGGTAAAATAATGTTTTATTACCTGGTTCCCTTGAGGAATCTGAATTTATGGCAGGATATGGATTCAGGAGCATGTAGGGGTGATGTTGAGCAGTAGACACAAATGCTATAAAAGATTTACTTTGACTGTTTGACCTCTTATTGGAGTTTTATTAGAATGGAAAATGAAGAATGAGAGACTATAATTTAAATGACTCTTATAAATTGAAAGGTCTTGCTTTGCAGTGATATATTAAAATAACAAAGCAGTAACATTTCCTATATTAACAAAATACATTTGCTTCAAATGTCAGACTTACATAAATGTATTCACTAATTCATTCATTCATTCATTCATTCATTCATTCATTCATTCATTCATTCATTGATATTTCCCCTTCAAGAAAGGACTAAAAACATATTCCTGATTCAAAGCAAAGGGTCTCTCTAATACAGATTCAACTTAAAAAAAGAAACTGAAAGTTCATATATTTATTTTCTCTGTTGGATCAGATTCAACTGCAGTGTTGTATCACTTAGTGTTGTATCAACAATATGCATATTGTTGTTAATGCACAACAGAACGAAACACTGCCCAGTCCAGAGCCAACCTCTCTTGAGCCCATTGCTGCTGTAACTGTGCGAATCCATCTCACTAGGGGTCTCCCTCTTTTTCATTTTAGTAAAATGACCCTCGATTTTACTAAATAAGATGTTCTTCTCCAGGTACTGGTCCCTCCTGATAATATGTCCAAAGTATTAGAGACGAAGTCACACCATCCTAACTTGGAATGAGCATTCTGGATATACTTCTTCCAACACAGATTTGTTTGTTCTTTTGGCAGTCTGTGGTACTTTTAATATTCTCCTCCGACACCATAACTGAAATGCATCTTTTCTTCTACAGTCTTCTTTATTCATTGTCTTTATTCATTGTGTTACTTCTCACTGCCTCTGATCCCAGTGATTTGGGTATCCTACAGAAGCCAGTGCCCTTCCCCCCAGTTAATCACACCTCTATCCCAGAAGCCTGAAAAGGTGAAGGAGAACTGAACTGAAGGTGAAGCATTTACAGACCTAATCCCAGCCTGGTACAAACAAGGTGAACCAGTGTTGTGGAAGGAAAATTAAGACAAATTACTAGATTGATAAAGAAATCATTTGTTTGCCACAAAAGTTAAAGACAAAGAAAACAATTTTACGATTGAATAGGCATTAAATCAAAGAGCAACACTCCTGATCTTTTATGTAGCAAAGTTGATACAAGCCATTGCATGAACGTTCTTAAGATAAACCATAATTAGTCCTCCTGTTAGAGTACTTAACCTCACTGTTTCTTACATACAGTTCATCCTATATGTATTGGGTAATGTGGGTCATTGTTAGGTTTTGTCAACTTGGTTCCCACTCATAGAGACCCTGCATAGGGTTTCCAGGAGTCCTGGTTTGGCACTGTGGGTTAATGCACTAGATGGCAAGGTTGGTGGTTTAAACTCAATCAGCCGTTCTTTGGAAACCCTATACAGGGTCGCTGTGAGTCTCAACCTACTTGACGGCACTTAACAACAATAATAATAGGGTTTCTAAGGAGCAGCTGGTAAGTTTGAACCACCGACCTTGCAGTTCAGTGCTTATCCTACAGCACTATACCAGGACCCCAGGTAATGCTGTTGGTGGTGGTGCTGGTGGTGATGTGTCATGGAGTCGGTTCCAACTCATAGCGACCCTGTATAAGTTTTCTGAGGTATGGGACCATAAAGCCTGAGGCTTCTTCTTGAGTGGGTGGAAGGTTCAAACTACTGACCTTGTGGTTAGCAGCCCAACATATAACCAGTACATGGACTCCTGGTGTGGAGTTGCAGATCAGCACTGGACTGAGAATCACATGGTAGGCAGTTCAAACCCACTTGGAAACCCTGTACAGGGACACTATGAATTGGAATTGACTCGATGGCACTTAACAACAATCAGGATTCCTTGGGTCATTGGGGTTGTGGTGTGGTGGTTATGTGCCGTGGAGTCGGTTCTGACTCATAGCGACCCTCTACAGGGCTTCTGAGGTTGTAAATCTTTACGGGAGCAGAAAGCCTCATCTTTCTCCCGCGGAATAGCTGGTAGTTTCAAACTACTGACCTTACGGTTCACAGCCCGATTCATAACCAGTACACTACCAGAACTCCTTGGTAATTGGGGTAGCCCCTTGTATTTGCTGTCTTTTTCCAGTGGAAAAATAAACTCCATATTTTATGATCACAGATAGTTTGTAACTTGGAGCAAGATGCCAACTGGTTAGGCACCAACCTTTGTATGGAAACTGGGGGAGAGCGGTGCTATTTTCTTTCATTATTCTTAAAGAGATGACTCTCAAGTACTTGATACAATTTGGGTTATACAGATGAGTGGAAGTTTGTGTAGTCTTTTAAAAGGATGGACATAGCTTTCAAAAGAATCAGATGAAACAAAGAAATTACCTGTTTCCTACAGCAAATATTTAATAAAAAAGGGACCTCTTTCCTTTTTCTGCACCTTCAGAGAAAGATGAAGCTGTCTGTTCCAAAAAGATATTCCTTCTCAAAAGCCCTATAGAGAGTTGCTATGAGTCGGCAATAAACTTCATGGCAGTGAATTTGGTTTGGGGTTTTAAGTTTCGCCGAAGCACGTCACCTGGCTTTGGTTTGTCAGTACTACTTGTTATATTTTGATTGCTTCAGTGCTCCACAGGGTTCTTGATTCTGTGACTGGTTGGAAGAAGGTCACTCGCCTGTCTTCTTAGGCACCTCTGAGTGGGTTCAAACTGCCAACTTCTTGGCTGGTAGTCCAGTGCTTAACTGTTTGTGTCAAGCAGGAGTAGTATGGAGGGAAAGAGTGTGTAATAAGCTGCTTCTAAGGTTGCTATGGGTTGGAACCAACTCGATGGCACTCCACAACAACAACAACAAGGAGTCCAAACTGACTCCACGGCACACCACCACCACCACAAGGCCATTCTGGAGTTCTGGTGTGGCACTGGGACTACTGCATCAGACTGCAAAGTCGTTTGAACTGTAAGTTTGGTGGTTCAAGCTCACCAGCCGCTCCTTGGAAACCTTATACAGGGTCTCTATGGGTTGGAATTGAGTTAATGGCACTTAACAACAACACCAAGGCCATTTTAGAAAGAGGTGGTGGTGAGGACTGCACAACATGATGAACTGAATTCGCGGCACTAAATTATACTGTAAAACTGGTGCCATGGCAGGTATGTGTGAAAGATTTACTTAAGAGAATTTAAAACAGACTAATTAGAGGGCATTTCCTGTATATTCTACCTTGTGACTTCCATGTGTGTAGTCACTGTTTATGTTGTTGACAAGGTACTTGCAATGAATAAGTCATTGGTTTTGCCAAATTCTGTCATGAAATCTCCAGCTTTGTTTCTATTATCAAGGCCATATTTTTCAACTGTCACATTCCAGTCACCAGTAATTATCAATACATCTTAATTTCAGGTTTGTTCAGTTTGGTTAATTTTGTACTGAAGAAGTTGCTATAATTCTTCAGTTTCATCATCATTGGCTTTAGTGGTTGGTGCCTAAATTTGAATAATAATGGTAACATCTAAAATACTTTAGGCTACTTCTCTACTTTCATGTTATGTTCTAGTCTTGTTTTTTCATGCCATCATGTTTTATAGCTACTATTCTGTGAGTCCTAAATGATTTTCACAGTCTTGCCACACAGAAAACATATATATATGTATATATGTCCTGAGCCATTCTCAGCCTTTGGTATGACTGAATTTACTGTGCAGCTACTGTGTCAAGCTGTCCATTATTTTTTCAGACCTTCCACATTATCACACA
The DNA here is from genome assembly GCF_000296735.1 of Chrysochloris asiatica. NCBI lineage: Eukaryota > Metazoa > Chordata > Mammalia > Afrosoricida > Chrysochloridae > Chrysochloris > Chrysochloris asiatica. Next base: position 1,148,280 of record NW_006408641.1, read on the forward strand.
TAACATTGTTTCCTTGTGATCCGTCTTTCCTGATGGAAAAGTCTCACCATCCTTTGTTTCTAAGGAGCATTCTGGTTGTACTTCATTGAAATTTTATATATTTATTTTTTGCATTTCTTTTACTTCAATAGACATAAAGTTCCTTGATGGTAAGAATATTTTCCTTTAATCTTGTCATCCAACATCTAGAACACTTAGTAAATCAGTCATTGTATCTCCTTGTAAGATGAGTGATTAAAAAAGTTATCCCAGAATAGAATTCAAATTCTAAACCACTTGCAAATCTGGTTCACAACAATTTATTATGTGTTTTATGCAGCCAGAAATAATGAACAATCTGTTTATAGAATATATTTGCTTGTACCAGGTCATTTATGATGATATTAAACAAGAAAATATTTATAATGCTTTCATTCTTGATATGTTAATACCATATATTTACTAATTTTTCATCAAGACTGTGCTTTCAGTGAATTATTTTTCTTGAACTATATAGGAATTTATTTCCAATTATTCAGACTCTTTCCCCAGTAGAACCCTTGTAGTCCCTGTCAATATTTGTCAGGGCAGTGAGACTAGTTGTGGGGTTTCATAGCAGGGTTTTCTAGTATGAACAGTGATTGAACCCAGGATAATAACTCCATATATTTCATGTTCTGGACAGGTAAGCCAACTAGGTACATTAAAATTTGTTATACAATGTATATATATCATGTGGCCATAATGAAATTTTACTGTGAATCTCAAACACTGAGCCAACTGATATGTTTAAAACAAATTATAAGATATTCTTGGACAATGGAGATTTAAAAAATGACAAAATGATTAATTTGAAGATATCTTTATCCAATAGCATAACCTAAACTTTTTCTTTTGTGGGTGGTAGGTTAATAGAATCATCTGATCACCTACCAAAGATTTTGGTTTAATTTCAACACTTTTGGCTGGTGGAATATTCTATTCAAATGATAATGCAGACTCATATTTACCTTGAATTATTATAGCAGATGTGTGACTTACTTTAAGATACTGAACCACATAAAATGATAACTTTTTAAAAGACATGTAAATTATGGAATGAATACTTGTTTGGAAGAGTATTATTAAGTTTACAAATAGTATTCTTTATTCGTCTGTTGACAAGATAAATTAAATGTTAAAATGTTTCCTCATTTGCACAAAGATTATAGCCAGGATATACATACATACACATTAGATTAAGGGACCTTGTGGAAGACAACTGTACAAAGTTACAAATCCCTGAGGCTGATACTTTTGAGGTTTATCTCCTTGACCTTTTGAGATCTCTGAAGTGGCAGATTATGTAAGTATCTGTGTTCTATCTTCTCCACTGACTACATAGTAAGAATACATTTTGAGCAATGCTTGCAGTTTTGCATTGACAACATAACTAACTGATTTCTGGTCAGTGCAGTGTGAGTAGAAGTGATAGGGGCCTCATCCAGAAAAGTGCCATAAAACTTTTTAAGGGTAATTATAACTCTGTTTTTGTGTCATCTGGCTGAATGTAGAGGACCAAGGAACTAGGTGAATCACCTGAATCTTAACATTCTCTGTGGAGCACAGCCTGATGTCTCAATTAGATTCATTCCCATTGAAGTATGATTTGAACCTGTATTTTTTTAAGCCGCTCAGATTTCATACTGTATCTATTATAAAAACTTATTTTATTGGCCTTTATTAACATCACTAGATCCTACTGTCTATAGCAATGCCAGTTGTTGGCCACAGTGCCTCTAGCTCAGGTATGGTTGACTGTTAAGGCCCTGCTTAGCAAAGATGGTTTATACAATGAGAGAGTAAATCTGGAAACTTGGACAGGAATCAAAGACGAATTTGACAAAGAGTCACTAGAAATGTAAGACTTTTCAACATGAAAATTCTGGTAGACTTATTAGTATGGTCTTAGGATGAAATGAGTGTAAAGTCAAAATATGGAAATGAATCAGGATTAAATAATGTAAATGTTGTTTAGATAAAGGTGAAGTTTGAGACAATGATAGGAACTTACTGTAGAGGTTGGTACCACGGCATTTCTTGTTCAAAACAATATTTTAGTTGCTCTGTCCCCACATGAGGTGCCCTGGTGTATTAAACATTGGGCTGCTTACCATCAGCTGAGTGGTTTGAACCCATCAGCCATTCTGTGGAAAGAAGATAAGTCAGTATGCTTCTATACAGTTCTGACTCATAGGGGCCATGTATAGGGTTTCTGAGGAGCAGCTGGTGAGCTTGAATCACTGACTTTGCACATGAAACCAACTTGGTAGCCCAGCACATTAACCCACAGTGACACACCAGGTTTAATCATTAAGAAATTTATATAAATTTATAGTCTTGGAAAACCTATGGAGCAGATATGCTCTGTCCTGTAGGATAGCCATGGGCCAGAATTGACTCAGTATCAGGGAGTTTGGTTTCTATGTGGTGTTCCATGTTTTAAAGATCATCCATTACACAGATGAAAATGATCCCTTAGATTGATAATGGGCCCATTTCTCAACCTCGTCCAATATGTTTGATGGAAGTGATAACAACATCATGGCACAATATTGTTGTTGTTAAGTGCCATCGAGTCGGTTCTGACCCATAGCAACTCAGTAGAGGGTTTCCAAGGAGCAGCTGGTGAGCTTGAATTGCCAACCTTGCAGTTCAAATGGCTTTGCAGTCTGGCGCATTAACCCACAGTGCCACACAGGAATAAAGGGTAGGGATACATCCTAGCATGGCCAGATATGACTAATCCTTTAACACCCAGGATTATAGCCATCAAGTTAATTTTTTAGGATAAGGGATAAAGTCCAGTTGCCAAGAATATGGCAACTAAGCAGAACTCCACATAAATTTTGAAAGGATTTTACCTCTTAACTGTACATATTAATTAATGTTACTTGAAAAAAATAATAATGCATTAATGCATCTTTTTTTTTTTTTTTTACTTCACCCCAAGTTAAAATGAGACTTAGTAGTAAATTGGTTCGATTTGTTTATAATTTATCCAGCTTCAAGATCATCAATCTTAAGTAATTGGATCTTAGCCTTCAAAACTTACTAGGGAAGACAAGCAAGTAATAGGTGACTAAGTTACAACCTAAACCAAACGCATTGCTCTTGAGTCAACTCTTATTCAGAGTGAGCCAGTAGGACAGAATTGCCTGTCCCATAGGGTTTCCAAGGAGCTCTCGTAGCATAGTGGTTACAAATCGAGCTGTGAACTGCAAGGTCAGCAGTTCAAAACTACCAGTGGTTCCGCAGGAGAAAGATGAGGCATTCTGCTCCTGTAAAGATTTACAGCCTCGGAAACCCTGTTCAGGGTCACTATGAGTCAGAACCGACTCCACAGCACATAACAACAACAACAACATAGGGTTTCCACGACTGTGATCTTTTAGTCCTTCTTTTCATTTATTTTGTTGTAGCTGCAGAGAGGATACGCCACAAAGCATATGGCAATTCAATAGTTTCTACATGTATAATTGAATGATATTGAGATCATTCTATTAATTGTAATACCATTCTCATCCCCCTCATTAACATAAACTCACTGCCTGAACATTTCCATCTAATTTTCAAACAACTGCTATCATTTGGTGCCGTGTGTGTAAATAGATCTTGAAACAGCACAATGCTGAAGGCAAACATTCATCGTTGACTAGAATCTATAGATTGCTACTGAGCAGCTGATGGGTTCAAACTCCTTCCCTTTCAGTCAGCAGCCAAGTGCTTAGACACTGCACCACCAGCCCTCCTTGATTGAGTTAAGCACAGGTTAACCACAAGAAGAGTTCATAAAGGATGTGCATTCAACCTAGGTTAGGAAATTGAGTGCTAATAAAAGGGAGGGTTTGTTTAGGCAGTCATTAGCATAGAATAGATCATTTAGCCAAATAACTCTGGCAGACTGTTATACGTTTTGGCTCAATACAAATCCAATTTGAATATAAGAATAAATTTTGACCAACTACTGTGTACTTAGCGCTGCATGAATTTTAACAGATTTATTTCTTACAGCAGTCCTTCAAAGATGAAGCCAAAGGTAAAAGAAAACTGAATCAAATTTTGAGGTCACATTTTGATAATATAATTTATGGTTTACTAGCTATGTTAGGACTCTAATTTCTTTGAATCCATAATTTAGATTGCTGACACACTATAGGTCCTTTGGTACATACTATTTTGGCAAAGAGGTAAACTAGATTATAATCACACGGCAACATTTAAGATCCCTCAGAAAAACTTTTTTCTCATTCTTTCAAACCACCCCTTATAATTTGCTCATTTATACTTTCAATCTGCTTTAGAAGGAATGAAAGGTTTTATTTATTTATTTACTTTGTATTCTTAGAGCTGTTGTTGAATCAGTTCTGACCCACAGCAACCCTGTGTAGGGCTTCCTAAGAGCAGCTGGTGAGCTTGAACTGCCAACCTTGCGGTTCAAACTAACTTTGCTGTCCAGCGCATTAACCCACAGTGTCACACCAGGACTCCATTCTTAGAGCTGTGGCCTTAGCAAATATAAAGATAGTTTTGGAAGAACCAACAATGAAGTTGGTTCACACAGAAATATAAATGGATGACAACCTTCATTTAATTTGCTATGACAAACAAAAGTATACATTTTTGTTACTGAAAAGTAAAATTTGCCGGGAGTTGGTGGTAGTGGTTGTTATAAAGTGCCGTTGAGTTGGTTCCAACCCATAGCAACCCTATATAGGGTTTCGAAGGAGCAACTGGTGAGTTTGAACCACCGATCTTGCAGATCAAATGGGTGGTGGTGGTGGTGGCTGTGTGCCCTATATAGGGTTTCAAAGGCTGTAAATCTTTATGGGAGCAGAAGCCTCATCTTTCTCCCATGGAACAGCTGGTAGTTTTGAACTGTTGACCTTGAGGTTAGCAGCCCAATTCATAACCACTATGCTACCAGAGCTCCTTAAATGGGTGATAGGCACTATGAAATGGGAAGATGTCATGAAGTTCTAAAAAGAACACAGGAAAGAGAAAGCAAAAAATATTGAATAAAAATCTGAAAATACTTTCCATTTTCCCTAAGGTACAGTCTGTCATATATTAATATTTCAGTAAGGAAAAATATAACCAACAAATCTTTGAAATTAGATTTTTTTCCAGAATATCTGTATTTCTATTTTTCATATAGAAACATCCATAACTAATAAACTGTAGTGGTAAATTGGCTGAGGAGTTTTATCTGGTTTAATCATTGTTGTTCTTGTTGTTAAGTGCCGTTGAGGTAGTTCTGAATGATAGGGGCCATATATAGGGTTTCTGAGGAGCAGCTGATGAGCTTGAACCACTGACTTTGAATTTCAAATCAACTTTGTAGCCCAGCTCATTAACCCACAATGAAACACCAGGTTTAATCATTAACTCTATTTAAATCAACCAGCAAGATAGGATTCAAGGAGCTCTGAGAGTGTAATTGGTTACAGCTCGGACTTGTAACCACAAGGTCAGTAGTTGGATGACTTTCTACCAGCCAGTCCACATGAGAAAGATAGGCTTTCTGTTGCATAAAGATTTACAGTCTTGGAAATCCTATACAGGGATTACTATGAGTTGGAACCAACTCCTTGGCACACCACCACCAAGATAGAATTCACTGGCATCATTCATTGTATTGTCATTGTTGTTTTTGTTCCTAAATGCCATCGAGTCATTTGCAGCTCATAGGGTTTCCTAGGAGGGCTGGTGAGCTTGAACCGCTGACCTTGTTGCTCAAAGCGACATTCCAATCCAGTGCATTAACTCACAGCGCTACACCAGGACTCCATATTCATTGTTTAGGAGCATAATTAAAATCTAAGCTAGAATATAATGAATAAATTGGTTCTCCATAGTTAATTCACTGTATTGTTAAAACCCCATTGAAAATGAGATTGATTTAGATGTTAACTACTATTCTAATTGCTAATCACTCTCTTGGACTTCAATTTTTGTTATTGTCCTGGAAGGTCATCAGCTTTGAACTTGTTCTAATTCCTTTTCCTAACAAGGGTTAGTTTACACAGAAATGATTGTGTCTACACTCACAACCAATTTGACTTGAATTAAGTTGAAATTAGGGAAACATCTGATTAAGAGTGGACCACTGAATTTCACAGATTTAACATTCAGTTTTAGAAATTGAATAGCCATGACCCAAGTAGTTTGTGATTATACTCAATCACAAATTTGATTATTATGTTATTAATCTGGTATGAATGCTTGCTGCTCTTGACTAGTGAATGCATCATTGAGGATATAGAGTGTCCTCTACTGGTTGGTGGTTCAAGCTTGCCAGCTGCTCCTTGGAAACCCTATATAGGGTCGCTATGGGTCAGAATTGACTCAACTGCACTTAACAACAGCAACTCCCTAGGAGTCCTGGTGTGGTGCTGTGGGTTAATGCACCAGACTACAAAGCCGTTTGACCTGCAAGGTCAACAGTTCAAATTCACCAGCTGCTCCTTGGAAACCCTATACCAGGTTGCTGTGGGTCAGAATCAACTCGATGACATTTAACAACAACAACAACAACAACACTCCATGCAAAGGAGTTGTGGTAGTATAGTGGTTATGAGTAGGACCTCTAATCCCAAGGTCAGCAGTTCAAAACTACCAGGTGTGCTACAAAAGAAAGATGAGATTTTTCTGTTCCCATAAATAAGCACTGAATTGCCAACCTTAATGGTTGTCAGTTCAAACCCATCAGCCTTTCATTGGAAACCCTATACAGGGTCAATATGAGTCAGAACCAACTTGATGGCAGTTAACAACAACAGCATTGAAGGCTTCTTTGAGTGAAGACCATTGAAGAACTCACTGTACATTTACCCACAATGCCGGTTCATCCTCTTGATCCTTCTCTTGGTTGTAGGTTGGTTTTGGTTAGCAGCATGAGCTATATATACTATACATCTAAAGACTGAAAAAGAGTGTTTTTTTCCCTGTATTCTACTACAAAAAAAAAGTCTATGATTTTATCTGAATGGGTTTTGTAATTCCAGTGTCCATAGTTAAACACCATCTGCAGCTAGAGGAATATAATTAGCTGACAATGGTCAATCAAAGCATATGTGCTCCATGTAGAAGAAGAGAGGTCCTTGGGGTCCCTTTGGAAATAGGACAGGGTCAGTATGTGGTACTGGTGTGGTGCTGTGGGTGCATGCACTGGACTGCAAAGTCAGTTTCAGCCACAAGATTGGTGATTCAAGCTCACCAGCGACTCCTCGGAAACCCTATACAGTGTTGCTATGTGTCAGAACTGACACCATGGCACTTAACTACAACAACACTATCAAAAGTATCCAGTGTATCCTCTTGGCCTGGCTCTCAAACTCATTCTGGCTTTGTTCTTTTATTATTATTATTATGATGATGATGTTGACTTTTTTAAATTTCAGAATCAGTGAAGGGTAATATAGTATGAGCATTAAATGAATAACAATATGCACGTTGTTTTTGTTAGGTGTCCTCTCCTTCGGTCTAACTCATGGTAGCCCTATGTACAACAGAATGAAACACTGCCTGGTCCTGTAACTTCTTCACAATTGTTGTGTTTCAACCCATTGTTGTCATCACTGTGTCAATCCACCCCCTTGAGGGTCTTCCTCTTTCATGCTGACCGTCATCTTCACCAAGCAGGATACCTTCTGCCAGGGACGGGGCCCTCCTGATAACACATCCAAAGTACGTAGGATGAAGTCTCCCAGTCCTTGCTTCTAAAAGGCATCCTGATTGTACTTCCTCCAAGGCAGATTTTTTTGTCCTTCTGCAGTCCAAGGCATTTAAAATATTCACCAACATCATCATTCAAATGCATCAATTCTTCTCCTGTCTATCTGCCTTATTCTTGCTCTGCTTTCACATGGACATGAGGAGACTGAAATTCCCATGGCTTGTGTCAGGCACACCAGTTACTCCGCAAAGTCATACCTTTGCTCTTTAAAACTTTGGTATGCATCATTTGATTTTTGACTGCTGGTTCCATAAATGTTGATTGTTGATTATGGATCCAAATAAAATGAAATCCTTGGCAGCTTCTGTATTTTCTCAGTTTATTATGTTATTTATTGATCTAGTTGTGAGGATTTCTTTTTTTTATTTTATTTTCTTTGAGTTGGAATTCCTACTGATAGTCTGTATTCTTTGATCCTTATGAGTAAGTACATCAAGACCTCTTCTCTTTGAACAAGCAAGGTTGTATCACTTGTATATCACAGGTTGTTAATGATCCTTCATCTAAGCCTGATGCCACATTCTTTTTCATATAGTCCACTTTTTTGGATTATTTGCTCAGCATACAAATTGAATGAATATAGTGAAAAGATAACGATCCCGATACACATTTCCTAATTTTAAACTACTCATGAGCCCCTTGTTCAATTCTACTGGCTCCTCTTTTTCTATGTACAGGTTCCCCATGAACACAATTAAGTGTTCTGGAATTCCCATTCTTTGCAATGTTATCCATAGTTTCTTACGATCCACACAGTTGAATGCTATGGCTTACTCAATAAAACACAAGTAAATATCTTTCTGACATTCTCTGATTATTTTTATTAA
>NW_006408641.1:1157462-1158666 GCF_000296735.1 Chrysochloris asiatica
CCTTATAAGGACGTTGTGAAGTGCCGTCGAGTCGGTTCCGACCCATAGCAACCCTGTATAGGGTTTCCGAGGAGTAGCTGGTGAGCTTGAACTGCCGACCTTGCAGTTCAAATGGCTTTGCAGTCTGGCGCATTAACCCACAGCGCCACACCAGGACTCCTATAAGGATGGTAGGTACTTATAAAATAATAAAATAGAGCTTGAACTGTCTTAACTACCTGTGCTATTTTGGTGTAAACATGATTTCCATCCTCTTTCTATGCATTTATGCACATTGTTGTTGTTGTTAAGTGCCTTTGAGTAGGTTCAGACTCTTAGCTACCCTATAATAGGGTTTCTGAGGAGTGGTGGCTTTGAACCACCAACGTTGTGGCTCAAACTGACCTTACATACAGTCCAGTGAATTATCCTGCAGTGCCACACCTGAATTCCTTTTGCATATAGGAGAATGAATAACTAAATAAATAACAAAAGTTCAAGTCAGAAGTAATTTATGAGAATATACTTAAATTTTATAGGTTTTACTTTATAAGGTGTACAGGGGAGATTCTTTTAAGTGCTAGCCATTTAACTGATAGCCTATGAGGCACTACATCTCCATGTTTAGATGACTATTAAGTAGTTCACTAATATATGTGCTGAGATTCCTATGAATTGAATTATTTGTTTTTTAAGTGTTAGATGGTGTGTTTCTAACTAGGCTAGTGGCAGTTATTGTTATTATTTCAAATTAACAGTTTAATGCAAAATTATGTAAACTGATAAAATATTTTCAAACTGACATTTGAAGAAAAGTGCATCTATGAAAAACAAATGCTTTTAAAAGACTTGTTGCAATTGTTTCTTATCATATCTGTGAAATTAGTATGAGAAAGGCAACTATGAAGCTTAGGGGAAGTTTTTGTGAATAATACCTAGATAGATTCCCGAACTTTTTTTTTTTTTTTGGCAAACATTTTCAATGTTTTAATGTGTTGCACTTTTTAAAAGAAATTAAAATTAGAGACTGTAGAAATTATGTTGTGGTATGATTTTGTTGAAGGAAATTTTTGAACTCCAATTAGTGGACATGTCTGAGAAGAATAGACATTTATCCTCCATTAGCTAGCTAGAGAACAATGAAGAACATCTTTGAGATTAAGAGAAAAGTGCAAAATCTGCTTTTCATTTCTGTCTTAAATTACTATTTTTAATTAAATTTTCA
>NW_006408641.1:1158867-1162224 GCF_000296735.1 Chrysochloris asiatica
TTATTAATGATTTTAATTAAAATATCTTTTTTAAATCTCAGAAATTAAACAAAATAATCATAAAAATCATTAGCGTTGCTTTCAGTTTAAACTACACATTTCACTTTTACAGTTTCAGTTGCTTCTCTGCTATAACTAACAAGACATTTAGCACTTTTATCCTCCCTATTTCTCCAACTCTTCTTCCCCGCCTCCCCCATCTTGTTTATTCACCATGTATATAGCATTGTTGTGGTTAAGCGCTGTCAGGTCAGTTCCAACTCACAGCGACCCTGTATAGGGTTTTCCAGGCTTGACTAGTGAGCTTGAACCTTGCAGTTCAAATTAACCTTGCAATTAACCACCAGTGCCATACCAAGTGTCTATAATTTCCCTTTGTTTTGTTTAACTGTTAAATATAAATAGATTATGGCACTGTGGGATACAGCCCTGTACTGCAAGGTATGTTTGAAATGCAATATTGGCAGTTCAAACCACCAACTGCTCCACGGAAACCCTCTTACAGGGTCCCTGTGAGTCGGGAATGGACTCAAAGGCACATAACAACAACAATATTAGTTCTTATGGTGTGTTGGTGTGGTCCTGCAGGATAAGCACTCAACCACAAGGTCAATTTGAACCGAAATATCCGCAGTTCAAACTCAACAGATCCTTGGAAACCCTTAGTAACAACAAAAACAACATTACCTCTTATGTAGTCCTGGTGTGCCGCTGTAGGATAGGCATTGGACAGAAAGGGTGGTTTGAACTGCAAGGTCAGCGATCCAGACTCACTCACCTGCCACTCCTTGGAAACCTTATACAGGGTTGCTAAGAGTCGAAACCAACTTGACATCACTTGACAACAACAACATAATTTGCTCTTGTACCAAAGCATCTCCATTTTTTTAGTTATTTAATTTCTCAGCTGACTGATTATCCTCACTAGCCAATTTATCTTTTCTTCCAAGAACATATGAGTTTGGCTTGTTGTCTTTTAACGTAAGTTACACAACACAACTGGACACAGTGCAGAATTCTTGAATCATAGTTTTAATTTTAAACTTTGTAGATGGTTATATGCTGTCATTTAGCACTGATTATTTCAGTCAAGAAATCTGAAATAATTTTTTCTACTTTTAAGTGTCTTTTTTTTCCTGCCTGTTAAGCTGCAAAAAAAATATTTCTTTACCCTTTATGTTTAATACAAAAGGATCTATGATTATTTATGCATGCATACTGGCTCTTCAGTAATAAATTTTCTTGGTATCTATTTATTGTGCCTATTTAGTCTACAGGCTTTTTCATTTCAGAAAAACTGCTCCCCATGTTACATTCCTCTGAACTATTTTCCATTCCGTTTGGTACATTTTCTACTTCAAGAACATCAATTTTCTTTATGTTCAGTCTTCTTGGTCCTTTTTCCATATATTTCATTTTCTAATTGCTTTGATATTTCTGTCTGTCCCTCTGCATCCACTCTGATCATTTCCATCCATGTTAGAAGTTTTATATTCAGGGGTCCACTTTAGTCATATGGCTTCCATTCATTATCAGATTGAGATATAATTCATTTCTGTATCATTCCATTCATTTATCAGATCAATTCATTTTGACAATTTTTATTCTATTGGTTTATCACCCCAGCGCTTTTTAATATTAATTTTCATGTTCATATTTAATTTGTTTATTGTTTTATGCAATTGCCTTTCTTCTTTGTGTTGTATCTTTTACTTGTTATACTCTCCTAAATACACACCCAGAATTGTGGTATGGCACTAAAGGATAAGCACTGCTCTGCTAACTTCAAGGCTGGCAGTTCAAATCCACCAGCCACTCCTCCTAAACATTATACTAGGTTGCTATAGGTTGAAACTGACTTGATGGCACTTTAACAAAGCAACAAATTTACACCCAGCCATGACAAAATATATGTGTATAATTTCCATATGTTAAAAACCTTGTTTGTCTTTTAGTTGGGCAGTCCTTTCCACACATTCTATTTATTATAAAATGAATACATTTTTACCATCTTATTTAGTAACTTAGTTTTCCAATGAAACTATAATTTGAAGGTTAGATGTTGAGTTTAATTTACTTTTCTCTACTGTACTTATGAAGACTGGAAAAGGAGAGATATTGGGTGAAGCTGAACTGAGACCAGTCTTTGCTGGAATAGTAAAATACTGTTCCCTTCTTTAAATTTCTGTTAAATAGTCTGTACCAGCATCAACTCACTTAACTCAGAAAACCTGCTTCCTCACCCACTTCCAAGAGAGCAGGACTTCAGGCTTTTCCTATCTCTATCAATGTTCTAAGGAGTTCTGGTAGCGTAGTGGTTACGAATCGGGCTGCTAACCTCATGTTTGGCGGTTCAAAACTACCAGCTGTTCCATGGGAGAAAGATGAGGCTTTCTGCTCCTATACAGATTTGCAGCCTCGGAAACCCTATACAGAGAGGCTATGAGTTGGAACTGATTCAATGACAGTTAACAACAATGAACACAAGATTCGTTCTAGTGATTCTAATTTACTAGATCTGGAATATGACAGGAGGATTTTCATTACTATAACTCTGCAGTATGATGTTGATGCTGTAGTTCCAGGATGCCACACTTTGAAATCGCTTCTCTAGAAAACCAAGGTTTTAGGCAGATTCAGCAAAATGCTATTCATAAAATAGCTCCAGGAAAAGTACCAGTTTGCAAAATAGTGGTATTAAAGAATAGATTCTCAGGATCCCCAGTAAAGGCAAGAAAGTATTCTTTGTTCTTTCCTTATAGAAAAGAAACACTTTGTCTCTTTCCCCTGCCCTTTCAGTTTTAAAGGACCACTGGTGGTACTATGGTTTAAGCATTGGGCTGCTAAACACAGACTAGCAGTTTGAACCTACGAGGCACTCCACAGGAGACAGATAAGGTTGTCTGTTCATAAAGCTTGTTGTTGTTAGGTGCCATCAAGTTGGTACCGACTCATAGCAACCTTTTGCACAGCAGAAGGAAACACTGCCCGATCCTGGGCCAACCTCGCTATTTTTTCCACATTGAGTCCATCGATGCTGCCACTTGGCCAATCCATCTCAGTGGGGGTCTTCCTCTTTTTCTCTGACCCTCCACCCTCCCAAACATGATATCCTTCTCCAATGACTGGTCACTCCTGACAATATATCTGAACTTTGAGAGATGAAGTTTGGCCATCCTGGGCCTCCAAGGAGCACTCTGGCTGCACTTCTGCCAACACATATTTTTTGGTTCTTTGGCAGCCCATGGCACTTTCAATATTCTCCTCCAACACCATAACTCAAAAGCATCAATTCTTCTACAGTCTTCCTTACTCACTGTCCAAATTTTGCATGCATAATGAGGTTATTGAAAATAC
>NW_006408641.1:1186819-1200487 GCF_000296735.1 Chrysochloris asiatica
GAACCTTCCAACCTTCTAAGTGTTCCTTTATATGTGGTTCAGAGTTCTGGGACCATCCCCTGAGCCTGCTTGGTCGGGTATTCTGTGTTGTTGTTGGCGGAGCTCTCTGCTATACGTCCACCCGATCCACCATCTTGTTTGTTCTCCTCAAAAATTGCAGTTTTACTTAATTTTTTACTGAACGTAAGTTTTTGACTAAATATAATACAATAGTTTACATTCAATTTGATTGTATTAAGAGTAAAATATCCTGGTGTGGCACTGTAGGATCAGCACTGGACTGTGAACCACAAGGTAGGCAGTTGAAACTCACCAACTGTACCTCAGAAACCCTATCCTGTGTCGCTATGAGTAGGAGCCGACTGCAAGGTGCTTAACAACAACAGCAATGAAATAATATTTTTATGTATTATCTATCCTCCAGTAACTTTTAGGTTTGAGTTCAAAGCATTTTCTTTGATAGAATATTGGTGATACTAATGAGACCAAATGATCTATTATGTTGTTGTTGTTAAGTGCTGTCGAGTCGGTTCTGACCCATAGCGACCCTGAACAGGGTTTCTGAGGCTGTAAATCTTTACAGGAGCAGAAAGTCTCATCTTTCTCCTGCGGAACAGCTGGTAGTTTCAAACTGCTGACCTTCTGATTCACAGCCCGATTCGTAACCACTACGCTACCAGAACTCCTTAATGATCTATTATAAATGTGATTATTTAGTTATTAAGTTTGTGGCTTTGTTTGTTTCCAGCATGTGAAAGGGAAAAGTGGATCTGAAGAGAACACCAGTGGTACTCATTGCTGTAGATTTGCTTGGCTTGATTTTAAATCAGAGCTACCAGATGAACTAATTTCTCCTTAGAAAAGTTTAATTAGTTGCATTTGTTGAAAAGTTTGACATGGTTCGTAGATGCTTTATATTGAAACTATTTTATAATTAGATGTCATATTATAAAAGTTCTTCTTGCTTCTGCATTAACTTATTAATGGATATTGAATTAAATATAAAACGTAATACTAACTGGTAGGTATTTCTTAAGTCCTGACTAATAAACAGTTGACATATGGTCATTCTTGTTGAAATATAGGACATTTTTACTGGCAAATACATTTTTCCATTTAAAAGTTTTTATGCTGATAGAATATAATTGGTTCCATTAAGCCATTATAATATAAATTGCTTTTCCCTAAGGTCATTTGAGCCTTTACACATGGTTAAAGGCTTTCATCTGCTATATAAAATTGAATGCTGTCAATGAATTTTACTATTTGGTGGTTGCCCAGTGAACTGAGTAAGCAAAAAAAAAAAAAAAAAAGGGATCAGGAAAATAATGTTAAAAATCTATAATACCTTTATAGACCTAAATATGTGCCATTGTGGTGTGGTGCTATGGAATAAGCACTGGGTTGTCTACCACAAGATCAACAGTTCAAAGTTGCCAGCCTGTCCTTGGAAACCCTATAGAGATAGCATCTGTGAAAGCTCAAGATTTTATGAGTTAACAATCTTGCCACAAACCCATTTGTCAGACTGGCAAGTCTTGGTTCTTCTACTCATTTAAGTATTCTAATAGGCTACACCAATAAATCTAATCTGGTTCAATTCTGCTGCCAATGAGATGTGGCTGGTTGCTTTTAATCTCCTGACAGAAAATTAATTTAGAAAATGATATGCTTTATCATCAAAATCACTGATGCTTAGTATTTTCATCTTTTCATACTTTTTTACTAGAATATGCATTTTCCATTTACAAAATGCCCTGGGTTATGGGGCAGACAGAGTGAGGCTGATGTACACCGAGGACTTCTGACTTTAAGTTCAAAGTGCCAAATTGAACCCAGAGGAATATTACCTAAGATGGCTACAGTTTATAAAGTGTTTGAGCAAAAAGAATTTTAAAAAGATTAAAAAGAGAAATATGATCCGAGCTACATGTATGTGGAACATGTCAATCCCAAAGGCAAATTAAGACAAAAGAAGGAAACTTGTTGTTATTACTGAGTGCTGTCAGGTTGGTTCTGACTCATAGTGACCCCAATAGGTTTTCCAAGGAGCTGCTGGTGAGTTTGAATCACTGACCCTTGTGGTTCAAATTACCTTTGTGGTCCAGTTCGATCTGACCTCATTGTTCTAACCAAAAACCTATCATTCTCTCAGTTTCTTCTCTTCCCCTCACCTCTCTACCTGGGTGTAAGAGTAATTTGAATGCCTTGTGGTTCCACTTCTAGAATGAATTTAGAATGTGGTCACTTTGCCCAGTGTTCTTAATCTCTCCTCTCTAGTTTACGACACCATTCTCTCACACAACCATGGCCTCTCGCTGTGTGCAGGCTTCTATAATTTCCACTCTTGTCTTCCTTCAAGTCATGCTCCATGATACACAACCAGAGAATTATAAAATACAATTTGGGTCATATCACTCCCATACTTAAAAGTTATTTCAGTGAAAAAAAAAAGAAGAACAAAGAAAAATCAGTGCATTTCCATAAATCTCGTCAAGAACCAAAGACAATAATCATGCCTTTATCAAACTCTGTCTTTAAGTCCTCAGTTTGATCTAAGCTGAAGGTTGGCTCTCAATTCTTCCCCCACTCCCTCAATGGCACATTGGGAGATAGGCTATATGTTTTGGTAAAGATTTTAGTCATGAAAACTCTAGGAAGCAGTTCTATTCTATAATATGTAGGGTCGCCATGGGTTGCATCTAAATTCATGGTGATGTGTTTCATTGTTTTGCTTGCTTGTTTTGGTGCTTGCTTATTTCCAGCTATGCTACAGTTCTACAGTTAGCCCCCACACTTTCTTGTCTCAGGTTGTTTGCGCTTTCTTCATCTTCTGTCTGGAATGTGCTTTCTCAGTTGCCTAGCTCTTTTTCAGGTCTTTGCTCACTGTCAGCTCCTGTAAGAAAACTTTCTTGACCAGTTATTTAATATTGTTGTTGTTAGGTGCTGCAGAGATGGTTCTGCTCATAGCAACCCTGTATAGGTTTTCTGAGTGCTTATCCTATTGCATGACACCGGGACTCCTATATATGCAATACCCTGCAATATGCAAATGACACAAACTTGCTTGCTGAAAGGGAAGACGTCTTGAAGCACTTACTGATGAAGATCAAAGAATACAGTCTTCAGTCTGACTTACAATTCACTGTGAAGAAAACAAAAGTCCTCACAACTAGACCAATAAACTACATCATTATAAACATGAAAAAAATGAAGTTGTCAAGGATTTCATTTTACTTCAATAGACAGTCAATGCCAATGAATGCAGCAGTCAAGAAATCAAATGTATTGCATTGGGCAAATCTGCTGCCAAAAAAACTCTAAAATGTTCAAGAGTAAAGCTGTCACCTTGAGCACTAACAGGTGTGCCTGACCTAAGTCATGGTATTTTCAATCACCTCATATATGTGGGTAAATATATGTCAGAGCTAACTTGATGGCACCTAAAAACAACATATTGTGTGTTTTGCATCTTTGTGTACCTGATGTGGTGCTGTAGGATAAGCACTGGACTGCTAACTGAAAAATTGCCAGTTCAAATCTACCAAATGCTTTCAGAAACTCCATATGTAACCAATTTGACAGCAACAGCGACAATATAATGTTAAATATGCTAGGACAGAAAGGAAGAAAAACCTAGTGATCTACTTCTGAAAATAGAACAATAATATGGTCACGACAGAATATGTTTCTTTATAGTGTGGAAAGAAGAGCCCCCTAGGTTGCAAAGCAGTCAAAGTGCACAATAATCACAACAATGCATGCAAACATAGCAGTGGTCATGAAGATGTTATAGGACATGGCAACATTTTGTTCTGTTATACATAAAGTTGCCATGCATCAAAAGATGACTTGACAACTAAAACATATGTTGTTATGTGAAGAAGAACATGATATCAGGATTGTAGGAAGATTCATTATCAGCCTGTGATATTTAGGTGATACAACCTTTCTTGCTAAAACTGAAGAGGACTTAAAATACTTATTGATGAAGATCAAAGACCACAGCTTCAGTATGGATTTCACTTCAATGTAAAGAAAACAAAGATCCTCACCACTGGACCAATGCATTACATCATGAACCATGGAGAAAAGACTGAAGTTATCAAAGACTTCATTTTGTTTGGATCCACTATCAATACTCATGGAAGCAGCAGTCAAGAAATCATATTGCATTAGGCAAATCTGTGGCACAAGACCTCTTTAAAATATTCAAGAGCAAAGATGTCAGTTGAGGACTAAGATGTGCCTAACTCAAGTCATGGTATTTTCAATTGCCTCATATGCATGGGAAAGTTGAACAATGAAGAAGAAGGATCAAAGAAGAATTGCATTTGAGTTATGGCATTGGAGAAGAATATTAAAAGTACTGATGACTGCCAGAAGAACAAACAAATCTATGTTGGAATATGTACAGCCAGACTGTTCCTTTGAAGTCAGGATGGCGAGACTTTGTCTCTCATACTTTGGACATGTTATCAGGAGGGACCAGTCTCTGGAGAAGCACATCATGCTTGGTAAAGTGGAGGGTCAGTGAAAAAGAAGAAAAACCTTAAGGAGATAGATTGACACAGTAGCAACAGCAGTGGGCTCAAGTGTAATGAGAATTGTGAGGCTGGAGCAGGACTTGGCATTGTTTCGTTCTGTTACGCATGGCATTACTATGAGTTGGAACCAACTCAAGGGTCTCCAACAACAGTGACAACATAAGTAATACTAGCCTTTCACAAAAATTGATGCTGTATCTTTATGTTTGTGTTGAGAGTTTTCATATTTAATCATAGCATGGCAAAATTTGAAATAAAATATATTTATAAAATTAATTAAAAAATACATTTAGGCACTTGGCTACTTGGAAGTAGAGAATTTCAAAGGAGCTGTTTTATCCTCGGTGTCAGATTAACTGAAGATATACTATAATGCGGCTCTCAAATTGCCTGGTTAGGTAGTCTTTGTCATTGAGATGTTTGCAAATGGTATGTGTATTATAGTTTGAAATAATAACCCCACAACAGTAAAAGAAATAATTTTGATTAAAAATGAACATGTATGTTTGCAAGTTAAAATAATTAAATATTAAAATATTACATGTATTAAAATGTCATATTCTTTAACTCTCCTTTTATTTAAATCTAAGAAATCTATTCTTGAAATCTCTAAAAGCATAAAAATGGGAGATAAAATGACACTGAAATGGTCATTGTTTGTAAGTGTAGATTTTCCTTTCAGTTTGAGCTAGTTGTTGAGTAAACAGTAATTACCACAAAACTTAATTAAGACTTAACAAGGTTTTCAGTAAGAAGTCTTTATATTCTTGCTCTTTCCAGAATTCTCAACAATAACATTTACACCTCCTTCTCTGAAGTTCCATTTCATAAACTTCTGAATATAATTATATAGGATGTATAAAATATTTGCAAATTACTTCAAGATCATGGTTTTATTTGCAACTACCAGGGCCATCAGATATAAAGAACTGCTTATTTAATGAGTGTGGTTTCATAAAAACAACAATGAAATTATGAAACTAATCATTTAACATCAACAAGTAAATAATACAAACAGAGAGCATAATTAAATAGGAAAAAGTAATGAGAATCTAGGAAAAAGGACCTGGTGATCTACTTCTGAAAATCAGCCAGTGACAACCCTATGGATCACAATGGTCTAATCCCATTGTACCTCAGGTTGGGAGCAATTGGATGGGAGATGACAACAATGAGAATCTACACATGTAAGAGTGTTTGCAAAATGCTAACACTGAGTTTTACTAATTATTCTTATAGGAGTAATTGTCTAATTTTTATCAGGAGTTTTGGGTGAAAAAATGTGTCAAAATCTCATTGAATTGCATACTCGTCTGGATGAATTTCATGGTGTATAAACTATACTTCTGTAAAGCTTCCAGCATAGTTGTATATCAGAACATTTTCCCAGTCTCACTCTAATTCCACATCTCCAGTTTTGTCTAGCCTATGCCATGGGCATTTGTTCCTGCATTTATAATGTATTTCACTTCCCAACCTTTTCCTGAACCCACATTTCCCTGTGGAAGCCACTGATTTCTCCTCTAGGAGCTGATGATTCTCAATGGAACCACACTACTATAGACCCAGTTTTTCTGTCACTTCGCCTTTTGATCTCTTTCTTCTCTCTTTCTCTTCCAGGAACTACTTGTCCCTCCACCACTGTCTTCCTTCCTCCTTTCTGTTATCCCATTTTATTTCCCTTCCTTATTTTTTTCTGTCCTTCCTCTTTTTCTTCCTTATTTTTTCCCCCTTTCCTTCCTTCTGGTTGACTTGGTAATTCAGTCCTTCCCAATCAGCAATGGACTTAGAACCACAAAGTTGGCAGTTGAAACCCTACCAGCTGCTCCTTGGAAACCCTATACAGGGTTGCTATGAGTCAGAACTAACTCAAAAACTATGAGTTAGAACTAAATGCCATTGAGTTAGTTCTGACTCATAGCAACAACAACAATAAATGTACATAAGGGCAGTGGTGTGGCACTGTAGGATAAGCACTGGACTGCTCACTGCAATATTGTTAGCTGAAACTCACCAGCCTTCTCAGAAATCCTATATAGGGTGGCTATAAGTCAGAACCAAAGAGCCACAACAGCAATGACAACATTATACATACACATAGGGTCACCATAAATTGGAAATGACTCAGAGTCAACTGAAAAGAAAAGTGTTCATAGTCAGTGATGAACTGACACTGCCTTGAAGCTATCTCTGCTTTTGAATGGAAATTAAATTTATTTAACACTTTATTAAAGTTTTGTTGTTGTTAAGGAAAGAACTAAGCATTGAAAATTATAAAAAGAAGTGCTGAAAGAAATTAATGAAAACCTAAGTAAATTAAGAGACATCCTGTATTCATTAATTGAAAGACCTAATATTGTTAAGTTACCAATATTATCTAAAGCATTAACAGAGTCAGTACAATTTCTATCAAAATTGCAACAACTCTTTTCATAAGACTGAAAGACAAAACAAGCAATCCTCTAATTCATAAGGCAATGCAAAGGACACTAAATAGCCAAAAATATATTGAAAAAGAATAACAGAGTAGGAAGACTCATACTTTCTTGTTTCATTTGATACTTATGAAGCTACATTCATCTAAATACTTTGGTGCTGGAATAAGAATAGACATACAGACTTCACAAATAAGACTAAAAGTCCAGGTGCAGATTCATTCAGTGAGGGAAAGAATGGGATATTCTAAGTGACGCTGGAACCTAAATATAAGAACTAAATGCATAAAATTGTATAAAGAAAACAGGAGTAAATTGCAAGGCTTTGTTTTTGACAATAAATATAAGACACGGCAAGAAACATATAAGCAACAAAAGAAAAAGATGTACATTTGACTTATTCAAATGAAAACTATTTGTTCTTCAAAGAACTTGCTCAAAAAAGTGAAGAGACAACCCACAGAATGGGAGACAATATTTGTTAATTTCATATATAACAAGGATTTAATATCTAGACTATATGGAGAACTGAAACTAAACCACAAGAAGATAAATAATCCTATTTAAAAATAGCAAAGGCTTATGTAATAGAACTTTCTTTGACACCAACAGAAATGATAACATTGATAAAAAGAATGGGCACAAAACTGTTTCCTATGAAGCAAACGTCTTTACTCACAATAGACAAAAGATACACATCAACAGGTAAATGGATAAACAAAATGTGGTACATATATACAATGGAATAATAGTCACTCATAAAGACTGACAAACTCTGACACATGATGCAGCATAGATAAACCTTGCAAGCATTATGATAAGCAAAATAAGTCAGACATAAAAGGACTAATATTGTATGATCTTATTTATATGAATTATCTAAGCAAATACATAGAGAGAGAAGTATATTCTGTGTTTGAGTAAGTACAGCCAGAATGCTCTCTAGAAGAGAGGATGACCAGATGTCATAGCTCATACTTAGGACATCTTATCAGAAGGGACCAGTCCCTGGAGGACACCGTGTTTGGTAAAATGGAGGAGGGTCAGTGAAAAAGAGGAAGACCCCCAACAAGATGGATTGGCATAGTAACAGCAGTCATGGGTCTAACAATTGAGGAGTTGTGCAGGATCACACAGTGTTTTGTTCTGTTGTGCATAAAGTCACTATGAGTCAGGCTGACTCAACAGCACCTAACAACAGCAAAGCAAATGCATAGCAATAGAAGTTTATTAATGGTTACCAAGGGCTATAGGGAAGGATATTGGAAGTAACTATTTAAAAGGTACTGAGTTTTTGTTTGGAATGTTGATATTTTTGGAAATAGATAGTGGTGATGGTAGCACAATATGATCAATGTAATTAATGTCATTGAATTGTACACTTAAGGTGGCTAAAATGGAAATGTTTTGTTATATATTACTAAAAACAAAGAAACAGCTTCTTTTTGCTAAACTAGCACATGAATAAATAGTCATCATTTGAATATATTAACAATGTAATTTTCAGCTCAATTACATAGAGAAACTGGAAACTGGGAAATTCTTAATCATCTGTGATGGCATTCTATTAAACTCCAAATTGAAATATGTGAGAAAACTACTTGAATATACAAGAATAAGTCAAAAAGTATTGCTACTAGGGTTCCAGTTGATCCATACATGGATTTAATAAACACAGAATGTGTTTAAACACATCTCTCAGATAAGTGGATGGTTGCAGATAACTTCTTATATTAATATATTTGTCTTAATCTCATTATTGTTATTGCTGTTAATTGTCAACCGGTTGGTTCCAACTCATAGTGAACCTGCATAGAGTTTCTGAGGCTGTAAATCTTTGAAGGAGCAGTAAGTTTCATCTTTCTCATACAGAGCAGCTGGTGGACTTGAACCGGGACCTTGAGATATATAGTCCAATGCTTATCCTACAGAGTTACCATGCTCCTGAGTCTCATTAGGGTGCCTTTATATTGTCTCCAATGACAAGATAGTCACAGGGAGTTACAAGAAAATTGAAAACTGCATTAGAGAACAAAAAAGGTCAGAAAAGTTCTTTTTTTCCATGAGGACTTGCTCATTCTTCCAGTGTAGCAAAGCCTGCCCTATGGGAATTTCATTGGGAGACCAACTCTATTCATTCTATACTGATCTTGTCCCTTCAGAATTATTTTTGCTCCTAAAACTCAAGGAACATTTAATAGGAACCTGATTTGAGTCTTCAAGGATGGCAATACTATCATTTTCATGTGGTAGAATTCTTTGATTAGAGAAATGGAAACACTGCCTTCAGGAATTCATAGACCTTGATGGAGGCTATGTTAAGAAACAAAAGTTTCCTATTTTGATATTATTTGTTATTAAATGTTTATTAAAATGTTCCTATAATTTTGTAATAATACTTTTTGACTTAACCTGTGTGTATGTGTTTGCTTGTATGTGTTTGCTTATCTGTTTGTCTACCATGTTGTGATTATCCAGTTCTATCTTGTCCATGTGCTATATTTAACAATATTTCTGATTTCTAATAGGCATTTTCTATGTTTTATTATATTGTACATGTAATTATTTTTATGGCCAATAGTCAACCTAACAGCCTCCATCTATGTTATCCTTTTCCTCATTCAACTCTGTAGAGGAGAAGCCTTTATTTCTTCTACTTTTTCTAAATGAAAGGCTTTGACTGTTTTGATCTGAGAATCTTTCTGGTCACAGCACAGAAAGCCCTTTGAAGTTAATATTTGTTTTCCCTTGAAGATAATTTCTACTTGTTCCTTATTTGTGACTTTAGACCTTAGACCAGACTTCAGTAATGCAATGAAATTGTTATCTGTAGTATTGTTTGAGTTAATCTTTCCATTACTGTTTCTCTTACTGTATACGAATTCTAATTCTCTGGTATTCTCAAAACACTTTAGCAGACTTTAATTATAATTAACATTTATAAATAACAGACAATTAATAGAGCATCCCTTGCATGTACTTCAAAATGAATAGACTTCCTATACATTGAAGAACACATTTGTTAGTCAATAAGCTAGTTTGATATCTATATAAGTGAATAACAGATAATAAGACTGAACCTTAATTACTCAAACTGAGATTATTATTTTAACATTTAGAAATTTCTTCCATATAATTATTAGTAAATGTAGGCTTAGAAATGCTTCAGTAAAAATTAATCCCAAAATGTCAGTATCTTAACACAATGAAAATTTGCTTTTATCACAAAGTCTCCCATAGTATGGTCAACCCTTGAAGCTAGCTTTGCTCCCTCTGTAGTCTAAATTACACCCTCATATAGGAGAAATGAGTTCTGGAGGATCCCACACCTATAACCTTAAATGTCAGTCTGTTATTGTTGTTTGCCTTTGTGTTAATAGTGATTCATAGCCTAGAAGTGATGTCACTTCATCTGAAAATCCATTAACCACTGACATCTGAAAATCTCACCTAAGTGAAAGATTATTGTTGTTGTTAAGTGCCATCAGGATGTTTCCAACTCATGGAGACCCTGTCTAGGATATCCGAGGAGCAGCAGGCCAGTTTCAACTGCCAACATTGTGGTTCAAAAAAGGTAATTCTCATTAACAGTCACAGAAGCAGATAATCTGATATGGGTGAATATTAGAAAATTCTACAATAGTATATTATAGGCTTCCATCTTTGTTGTTATTGTTGTTGGTTGCCTTGAATTGGTTCTGACTCATGATGTCCTGTTGAACACAAAGAAACATTGCCTGGTTGTTACCATCCTGACAGTTGTTGGTATGTTTCAGTCCATGGTGCAGCCACTGTATTAATTCATCTTTTGATGGTCTCCCTTGTTTTGGCTATGAGTTGAACCGACTCACAGACACATCACAACAACAAAACACTAAGTATGATGGTCCATCCTAATAACATGCCCAAAGTAAGTGAGGCAATGTCTCACCATGTTTGCTTCTGAGATGCGTTCTGGCTGTATTTATCCAAGACATATTTGTTCATTCTTTTGGAAGTCCATGGTACATTCAATATTCTTCACCAATACCGTGATTTGAATGTGTCAACTCTTCTTCAGTCTTTATTTTTCATTGTCTACCTTATCATGCATATGAGGTCATTGAAGATACCCTGGCATGTACCACACAAATCTTAGTAATCCAAGTGATGTCTCTGCTTCTTAAGATTTTTAAAAACTCTAAGCAGCAGATTTTCACAAAGCAATACATCATTTGATTTTTTGACTGCCACTTCCATTAACATTGATTATTGATCCAAGTAGAATGAGATACTTGACAACTTCAATTTTTTCACCATTTATCATTTTATTATTTATAGGTCCAGGTGGTGAAGAGTTTTGTTGCCTTTACATTCAGGTGAACTGCTTCAAATCTTCTTTATTTTCAGCAAGTTTGTTAATCTTGATGCTAAGACCATAATTATTTAATTTAGTTCCATAACGTAGGAGATAGGTTGAGTTATCATCACATATTAAAAAGAGATGAAAATATTCTAAGGTTGATGAATATTTAAAAAGTTCTCAAGAATAGATTAAATAATACAGATCTAAAGTAAAATAAAAACACTATACTAATTACAGTACAAGAGTCATTTTGAGAGCTCAGTAGAGGAAAAAGTAGCAGATGGGAGAAATTTTATGGAAGCTGTAAAGTGATGACTAACAAAAACACCAAAAATTGATATCTAAATGTGTTCATGTTTTGGCAAATACACAGATGCGAAAGGACCCCACTGAGGCAGATCCAAGGAAGTGGCTGTTAAGATGCATAGAAATAAATCCCCAGCACCAGGGTCAGGTCAAATATGCTGGTATTTTTGCTAACACAGTTTTGACTCATAATAACCTGTTTAGGGTTTCCGAGGAGCAGCTGATGGCTTTCAAATGCCAAGCTTGCTGTTAGCAATCAAATTCTTAGGCTACAGTGTCATGCTAAGACTCCAGGTAAAGTATAACACATATGAATTCTGAGCCAATATTCAAAAGGCTATCGCATGTCCCATTGGACTGTTGTGTTGGAGGATATGGATTAAAATTGAAAAAATAAAGAAGTGTTAAGCAAAAACAAAGCAAACCAAAACAATATACAAAAACTGTTGCTATTCAGCCAATTCCAACTCATGCTAACCATGTGGTACAGCAAGGCTGAGTAACCTACTTTCTGCCAAGGTCATTTGGATATTTAAAACATCATTTGCAGGTCATACAAAATTATCAATTTAAATATTAGCCTGCTATATTTGGTCAGACATTTCATTAACTTTCCCCTAATGTGATGGCTGGAGTCCTGATGTGGCGCTGTGGGCTAATGTGCTGAACTGCAAAGTCGGTATGAACTGCAAGATAGGTGGTTCGAGTTCATCAGGTGCTCCTCAGAAGCCCTGTATAGCATCACTATGAGATTAGGAGGCTAAAAGTTCAAATTCATGCCTCTAGTTCTAGGAGATTTTCTTTTTCTGTTGGTGAGATCACATCATGGGGATCATTATATAACTGCCAAATTATGTGTTATATAACTGCCAAACCACTGAAAATTGTAACCCAAAGTTTACACAAATTTAGGGAATACATGTAATCCAATGGTATTTCACCCGATGGTGGTGGTGTGATGTGGAGTTGGTTCCGACTTGTAGCAACCCTGCATAGGGTTTCTGAGGCTGTAAATCTTAATGGGTGCAGGAAGTGGCTGGTAGTTTCGAACTGCTGACCTTGAGGCTAGCAGCCTGACTCTATGCTACCACAGCTCCTATGCCACGCAGTAGTCTCCCAATATCATGTCATTGCCACATGTAAAATATTTTCATCCTGTCGTATCATCCCAAATGTCTTTCAAGTCTACATTCTAAGCTGGAGTAACATTTCCCTTCATCTATGAATCTAAGATACAAGTTATCTGCTTCAAAAACACAATGAATTAACAGGCACAATGTAGGAATTTCTTTTTATGAATGGAAGTAATTAACGGTAATCAAGAGATAAAGGTCATCAAACTAGGTAACCACCAACTCGCCTGTCATGCTTTCATACAGTGGTGACTTGCATGTCGCTGTGATTCTGGATGCTGTGCCACAGGTCTTTTAAATACCAGTAATGTCACCCATGGTTGATGGGTCTCAACTGAGATTCCAAGCTAAGACCAGCTAGAAAGTAGGAGAGACAGACGACATCCAAGTATTTATTCACTGAAACTGTATGAACAGCAGTGGGACATTGTCAGTACCAGAATATTGAATATTGAAACATGATTAAGAGCATGAGTTGTTGTTGGTAAGTGCCATTGATTTGATTCTGACCTATAGCAACCCTGTATAGGGTTTTCAAGGAACGACTGGTGAGCTTAAAATGCCAACCTTGCAGTTCAAATTGATTTTGCAGTCCAGCGCATTAATCCACAGAGCCACATCAGTATATTGATAGACAGAGTGCCGGAAAATGAGCCACTCAGTTTGGAAGCCAGTCAGAATACTACAGTTCACTTGACTGTGATGATGTGAATGTAGTAAAGCTTTCAGGATCTTAATTTGCTAAAGGGGCACAAATTAAAATAAAGAGAAACAGCTGTAAACATCCATTAATAATTGAAGCATGAAATGCATAAAGTATGAATAGAGGAAAATTGGAACATGTCAAAAATGAATGGAATGCATATACATTGATATCCTAGGCATTAGTGAGCTGAAATGGA
>NW_006408641.1:1202231-1214691 GCF_000296735.1 Chrysochloris asiatica
AGGATTTTTGTTTTCTTGACATTGAGATGTAATCCATATCAAAGGCTGTGCTCTTTGATCTTCATAAGTAAATGTTTCAAGTCCTCTTAGACTCATTAGCAACCTTCAATATGCAGATGATACTATCTTGTTTGCTGAAAGTGAAGTGGAGTTAAATACTTACTGATGAAGATCAAAGAGCACAGCCTTCAGTATGGATTGCAACTCAACATAAAGAAAACAAAAATCCTCACTACTGGAACAATCAGTAACATCAAGGAAAATAGAGAAAAGATTAAAGTTTTCAAAGGCTTCATTTTGCTTGGATCAAACATTAACAGTCATGGAAGCAGATGATGTATTTTATTGCATTAGGAAAATCTGCTGCACAAGATCTCTTTAAACTGTTTAAGAGCAAAGATACCAGTTTGAGGAATAAGGTGAGCCTGACCCAAGCCATGATATTTCCAACAGCTTTATATGCATGTGAAATTTGAACAATGAATAAAGAAGATCATAGAAGAATTGTTGCATTTGAGTTAATGTGTTGGAGGAAAAATTTAAAAGTACCATAGACTTCCAGAAGACTAAGAAAATCTTTTTAGAAGAAGAACAGCCAGAATGGTCCTTAGTAGCCAGGATGGCCAGACATTGTATCTCATACTTTGAGCATATTATTGGGAGGGTCCAGTTCTTGGCAAAGGACATCATGCTTAGTGAAGTAGAGGTTCAGAGAAAAATAAGAAGGCCCTCAATGAGATGCAGTGGCACAGTGGAAGTAGCAATAAGCTCAACCTTAGCAATGATTTTGAGATTGGCTCAGAAACTGGCAGTGTTTCAAT
Source organism: Chrysochloris asiatica (assembly GCF_000296735.1). Lineage (NCBI taxonomy): Eukaryota > Metazoa > Chordata > Mammalia > Afrosoricida > Chrysochloridae > Chrysochloris > Chrysochloris asiatica. The sequence goes on from NW_006408641.1 coordinate 1,203,053, forward strand.
CTGTTGTGCATAAGGTCACTATGAGTTTGTATCAACTCAATAGCTCGTAACAACAAAACAACAAAGCAGGAAAAAACCCAGAGGAACAATTTACATTACCTCTCAAGTCTTGAAAATAATTCTCTGTTCACTTATACCATCAAGGCAATATCTTTGCACTCCAGACTACGAGTGTTAGTCATACTCTTTAGGATTCTGGGTAGAGAACTTTGGTTAAGGACCCTCAGGTTTAGTTCCTCCTTCTTGGGCCACTGAAACAGCACATGAGAAGAGAATTACATGATGTCCTAAGTAATCAACATATGTAGTTAACTGATTCACCCACCTTCTCAGCAACCTTTAAGCTTGCCAAATAGTAAACATAATAGACCTCCCCTCTGTAATATTTTTGTAATATTCTGCATTTCTTTAAAATTGATTTTGAAAATTTTATCCGGGGTAGGGGTAAGTAGAATTTTGAAATTATCTTCAGTGTTTTTCTCCATCCATCATAAAAGCTCTTTCACAGGTGAACATATTCTGACTCTGTCCACTTTCAATATAAATTGTATGTATAAATTAGTTTCTCCTGTTTTGTGTACACGATAAGGTACTAGATTTCATACACATTTTTAGAATTAAAATTTCCTGGAAATTTTCAAGGTTGGTAGGTTAGGTACAACCAAATAAGTTCTTATGCATCCATAAACCATGAAAATCATATGCATAAGATGGATGTATAGAGATTAGCAATTTTCAGATTCGGCGTACTTGGAAAGATTGCTCTGACCCATCTTACGAAAGACCATTTTTTCTCAAGTGTTGAGAGAATCAATCTATATAAGGATATTTCTCTAAGCTGCAACTCCAAAAGTAATAAACATCAAGCTTACAGGCGAGTGTGGAAACTGAATGCCTTTGCTTTTCTTCTGAGGGGTTTAATTTATTTTTAATATCACAGGTGGCTTGAGGTGAGGTATAATCATCTGTCACTCTCCAGTTAAATCATATCCCCTCCCTTCTGAAATATTCTTTGATCTCCCTACCTGTAAATCACATTCTACTGTATTTTATTTTATTTTTTGTCATGGACTATACCGGGCAGTGTTTCACTCTATTTTGCATAGGGTCGCTATAAGTAGATACTGACTCAGTGGCACCTAACAACAGTAACAGTGTATAGAAATTGCCTAAGAAGTTGGGAAATCTATCTACTTACAAGGTGATTAAAAGACAAAACCCATGCTAATACTAAACCTTTTTAATGTGTTTTAAATCTTTTCTAACTTAAATTCCTAGAAATTAAAAATGATATGAAATAGAAGTTAAGGTAGATTCTTATCTTGTTCATTGAAAGCATATGGTACATCTTGTTTTCTCCTTTTCATTTTTTCCTGACTATATTTTAGGACTATAAATATTGGCATTGTAAATTTGTAACTTGGTGGTTTTGAATATATAGATTGAATGGTTCAGATTGTCCATTGGAATGATTCATATTCTAAACTAAAATTTGCCTAAAGATATATTGTTGTTTTTGTTAAGTCCCATCAAATCAATTCCAACCCATTGTGACTCTGTATAGGGTTTTCAAGGAGCAGCTGGTAAGCTTGAGCCACTGACCTTGCAGTTCTGATGACTTTGCAGTCTGACACATTAGCCCACAGTGCCACACCAGGACTCCTAAAGATATATACTACTTAATAATATTTTGATATATAGTAACATGTTTTTGTTCACAACAATTTGCTAAGTGGTTACTGGGTACAGAATACAATGCTGGTTTTAATTAGTGAAAATGATAGTTAGAACAATAATTTTGTTAATGACAATATGAAATAGTACCCTTGCTTCTCCCAGTCAAACTAATCATACTTTCTAAGAAATTTAAATATCATGCAAAGATATCAACTCTCTTGGATAAAAGACATAGATCAAACACATTTATAACCTCAAGTGAGGGTTAGCTTTCCCTTTGAAAAAAATGTGCCATTAAAATAATACTCAAATGTATGTCTGCAGGTTATGAACTGCTTACTTTTATGTAACTTGTATTTGCCCTTTAATGGTCTGTAAATTTACCCTCACTTTGAAAAACTGAACCAACTTCTACTGGTCACAACAAATTCTTCACTACAATCATCTTCACTTGCTACAAGTGCAGTTTGTAAATCACGGAAAAGGCTTTGAGGCTATTCTTGTACTAAAGGAAGTCTAAGTAAGAGAACTGTAAGCGCCTCTTCTGACTTACCTACAAGTTTGACTTAAAGACACACTTAGGAATTGATCTCATTCATAATCCAGGAACTGCGTGCATATAATTTTCATAGGACCAGATCTGATGAAACGGCAAACTGAAGGAGTCAAGAGTATAAATGCAGTTCTTTGAATAAGTCTTAAAACTCTGAAAATGGAGGTGGGAGGGATGGAAAGAAAGCATTCTATTTCCATTAGGGCTGGTATCTAGACAGAAAAGCAAGAGAATATGTAATCTCTGTCTGCATCAAAATCATGAGGGCAAAGAACCTTGATTTTGATATCAGCCTGATGAATTTTAAATGCTAGATTTCCTTGTAAGATGAATACTTGCTATTTTTCCTAAACCCTTTTCCCCAGAGCTAGCAAAGAGATAGCCTGTCCCTACAGATGGCACTCTGTAGTTGGGTTTCTAGCCTCCTAAACTGTGAGACATACATTAATAGTCAGAACATGGAGTGTATGAAGTATGACTCTCAGAAAATTGGATATTATCAAAAATGAAATGTAACACATAAAGATCGATATCCTAGGCATTAGTTAGTCTAAAGGGACTGCTATTGGCCAGTTGATATGGCTTACTAGGCCAGGAATGACAGATTCAAGAGGAGTGGCATTGCATTCATCATCATAAAGAAAATTTCCAGATCTATCTTGAAGTACGATTCTATCTGTGATAGAATAAATATACAAACTCCTACAAGAAAGACCAATTAATATCACTATTTAAACTGATGTACCAACCAACCACTGTAGCCAGTGATAATGATATCAAAGAATTATTCCAACTTCTTTAGTTTGAAAGTGATCAGACATGCAATCAAGATGCATTGATAAATATTGGTGATTGGAATGCAAAAGTTTGAAACAAAGAGGAAGGATCAGTAGTTGGAAAATATGACCTTTGTGATAGAAATGATCCTGCAACATGATTGAATTTTGCAGGACCAATTATTTATTCATAGCAAATACTTTTTATAAACAACATAAAAAGCAACTATACATATGTATATCATGGTATAAACAGGAATCAAAGTGACTACATCTGTGGGAAGAAATGGTGGAAAAGTTCAATGTCATCAACCAAAATAATGCCCAAAGCCTACTGTAGAATGGATCACTAATTGCTTTCTTGCAAGTTCAGGCTGAAGCTGAATAAACTTTAAACAACTCTTTGAGATCCAAAACATGACCTTGAATATAGCCATCCTGAATTTAAAGACCATCTCAAGAACAGATTTGGTGCATTAGACAATAATGACCAAAGACCAGGAGAGCTATTGGATGACAGGAAGAAAGGAAAAGTTCATTAAAGAAGACTGGAAGAAAAGGCCAAAGTAGATGTGAGAAGAAGCTCTGAAAGTTGCTCTTGAATATAAAGAAGCTAAAGCAAATGGAAGAAATGAGGAAGTAAAATATTAAAACAGAAAATTTCAAAGGACAGCTCAAAAAGATAAAGTATATAAAAAAAAAATGTGCAAAACCTGGAGTTAGAAAAAGCAAAAGGGAAAAACACACTTTGCATTTCTCAAGTTGAAATAACTGAAGAACAACTTCAAGCCTTGGGTTGAAGTACTGAAGAATTCTTTGGGCAAATTGGAGTCCTGATGCGGCACTGTAGGATAAGCATAGGACTGTGAACCCATCAGCTGCTCCTTGGAACCCCTATAAAGGGTAATTATGAGTCCGGAATGACTCTACAACACTTAACAATGACAACAACATGGACAAAAGACTGAATGATGCAGAAAGCATCAAAATAAGATGGAAAAAAACATACAGAATAAATGTATCAAATAGAAATGGTCCATATTCAACCATTTCAAGAGGTAGCATGTGATCAAGAACTGATGGTTCCGAAAGAAGAAATTCAAGGTGTACTGAAAGAAGTGGCTAAAAAACAAGCTTCAGGAATTGATAGAATACCAATTGAAATCTTTTAACAGACTGTTGCAGTACTGGAAGGACTCACTCATCTAAGCCAAGAAATTTGAAATCCATATTTGTGCTCACTCCAAAGAGAGGTGACTCACTAGAATGTGGAAATCATTGAAACAATACTGTTAGTACCATTTTGCTGAGTGTAATTCAAAAATTGTTATAGCAATACATCAACAGGGAACTTCCAGAAATTAAAGCTGGATTCAGAAGAGAACATGAAATGAGGGATATTACTGCTGATGTCATATAGATCTTGACTGAAAGCAGAGAATGCCACAAAGATGTTTACTTATGCTTTAATGGCTATGCAAATGCTCTAAACAGTGTGGACAAATCATAAAGGACTATGAATAGCATTGTGAATGATAGGAATAACAGAACAGTTAATTATGTTAATGAGGAACCTGTACATAGACCAAGAGGTAGTTGTTAGAACAGAAGAAAGGGATACTGAATGGTTTAAAATCAGGAAAAGTGTGCTCCAGGGTTGTAACCTTTCACCATACTTATGCAATCTGTGTGATGAGCAAATAATAAGAGAAGTTGGATTATATGAAGAAGAATATGGCATCAGGATTGGAGGAAGACTCATTAATGATCCACAATCTGCAGATGATACAACCTTGTTTGCTGAAAGTTAAGAGGACTTGAAATACTTTTTGTGACCAAAACCTATAGCCATGTTTTCTGCATGGAAGATGAGAACAGTAACATTGAACCCAACACAGTATGTAAGCCTGTTGTCATCTAGTCAATTCTGACTCATAGCGACCCAACCTCATATGACAGAGTGGAACTGCCCTCATAGGGTTTTCAAGGGTGGTTATGAATTGAGCTGCTAATCTCAAGGTCAACAATTCGAAACTACCAGCTGTTCCATGGGAGAAAAACGAGGCTTTATGCTCCCGTAAAGATTTGCAGCCTCGGAAACCCTGTACAGGGTCACTATGAGTCAGAACCGACTCCACGGTACTTAACAACAGCAACTTTTATAGGAGCAGACTGACACACTATTCTTCTGCAGTGTGGTGGGTTTGAATTGCCAAACTTTTGGTTAGCATCTGAGCATTCAATCATTGCACTACTAGGGCTCCTTGCATAGCAGGATGGGTACATAACAATTTTAATCACTTTACAGATGAAAAAATTGAGGGGAGTCGTCAATTGCCTTTCTCTAGAAAGTCACCTAAAGTCATTATCAAGCCTGTCTTGAATCATGGTCTTCTCCTGTTATCAATGCAGTGAAGTAAATTACTTAATTTAACTATTTTATTCATCATCTTTGTAACTTCTATCAAATAATGTTTTTGCCCTGCTAGGTCTGGTTAAGGAACGTGGGGGAAGATGCTGATAGGATGAAACGATACAGTTGTGAGTGTTCAAGTTAATCATGACTTAAAAATTGGAATTCTAATATGGGTATAAAATGAGCTGTTTCAGAATCAAGGGTGGGGAAACAATCTCACTATCTTCAAATAAGCAGAATCATGAATGGAGCACATTATTTGGATACAGAGATACCTGCACATTGAACCTTGACACATTGACTCAGAGGCAGAACTCTTAACACATGAGGAGTGGCAGAGGAGCAGCTGCAGTAGAACTAAGAACCAGAGCACATGACAGAGCAGTGGGCTTCCTAGCCCATGGAGCAAGTAAAGCTGAGAGACTTTGGGCAGAAAATGTGCTTACAGAGTTGAGTTCCTTCAAGCACTTCAGTTGGAGAGTTAAGTGGCTTGACCCTGTGAATTTCAGCCCAGAAAGTTCAGGCTGAGGCTTATGGTGGGATAGTGTGTACTAGGTGCATTTGTCTGCAGCCTAAAAGAACTGTATAAATGTTGTTGGAGCAGGTCCGAGGCCAGACCAAGTGGTTGAGGGCCAGAGAGAGACCTGCCTGTGGGCACGGCAGAGAGAGACTGTCTTCACTGGAAGAACTGTGCCTTGAACATTTCTAAGCCTAAATTTTCATCTGTTTACTTTCCTAATAAACCCCATAACTGTGAGTATAATGTCTGAGTTCTGTGTGGTTATTGCAATGAATTATTGAACCCAAGTTAGTAGAGAAGGCTGTGGGAGGAATGGTTGTTCTCTTTTCTTTTTGCAGTTAGCATCTAATAATACATTAAGGACATTATTTTCTTATATCTTTAGTGTTTGTTGTCAAGTGGCATCGAGTTGGTTCAGGCTCAGCAATTCTGCATAGGTTTTCTTAAGAGCAGCTGGTGGGTTTGAACCACCAACCTGATGGTTAGCAATAGAGTGCTTGCCCTACAACACCACATCAGGACTCCATATCTGTAGTGGTGGACTGCAAAAGAAAAACACAAAAAAAAAATCCTGAACTCACGGTCAAAAAGATATCTAGCTTCCAGTTTTCCTGGAAACATTGTAGAATTGTATATGAGCAGCAGCCTAGTTTTCAGGACATGCACTAGAATATAATACTTTATTATACCTTCATTGGAGAGGTTCATGTTATTTTCAAATAAATACTTCCCTTTCATCTAAATTCTTTCCTAATACTTATGTTGTGAAGATAAAAAAAAAATGAATAAATATATAAAAGAACTGAGGATCTTTAAAAGAATTCTCTTTGTAGTTTTGAGGGTTTATTTCTCTGAATTCTACTGACTCCATTTCCCAATTCTTCCTAGGACCTTTTGATACACTGCTTCAAGCTATTGCATCAAAAACATAATAATCCCTGGGTTTAATGCCTATATAAGGCAGCATGCTTACATATGTAAGTAAAATAAACAAATGAACTAATTTGTTCAAAAGGAGAATTTATTATAAGGATTCACACATACTGGGGAGCAATGCTCTCAGGTCTTTGTATTAAAATAAAGAGTTCTAGATGAAGAATCTAAGAAGTCCTTTCTCTGTCTTTCCATGTCTCATCAGAATTAACTCTTTTTCGTCATGGTCTTTATCAGAAATAAATAGCATCCTTGAACTGGGTAACTTTAGAAATTGTAATGAAAAGATAGGTTACAAAGATATGGACAAAAATCTCTTGTACTATTAAGGAATTGTGTGCAGTACCTGGGAGCTGGTAAGAACAGAGTCATCACCATGTCTTGGCCAGAGTGGGTGCAGGAAGAGCAGGGAACTCAAAACAGAGGGTAACTGTTGAGAGAGGACCTCTGGCAGGCAAAGGGATCAGACCTGACTCTTCACCCACCCTCCATTCTTCTGCCCATTCCTAGCCAATCAGAAGCCATTAGACCAGAGCCCTATAATGTATATGTAAAATGAGGGAAACAAAGGTAGGGAAGGTGGAGAGTGGTTTAAAGGCATAAAAATATCTGTAAGTTTTGGCTCATATCCTTTTTGTAGTTTTATATTTTACAATAATTTTATTTTCAAGCAATTGTAGATATTCATTGTAGAACAACCCCCCCATCAGTTGTCAATGAACTTAGGTTAAGCTTGAGAACAAACCTTTGCATGTAAACATACAGCACTGCAGAATTTTCACCTTCCTCAAAGCTCCAGTTCACCTGCCCACCTCCTCAATGCACGTATCTCCCTTCTCTTTTCATGTCTTCCTTTGGAAAAACTACTCTGCTTTCAGTAGACTTGACTTCTAGTTCCAACTCCACTAGATGGTTCAGTGACCCAGAACAAGACCCTTCAACTCTCTAAGCTCCTATTTTCTCTTCAAAGAGAAAACCTTCTGTAAAACTTCTAAAGAATCAGTGTCCTTCCAACTTTTTTCAGGCACCAAGTTCCCTTTGTTGGTTTCTGCATCTAGGACTTGTGAATTTTGTTTAGTTTCAAAATTGTTCTGTCTCCACACCAATCTCATGGTTTCCAAGGACATAATATCTACAGATTCATTTCTCAAATTAATTATACTTTCTAAGATGTCATCCACTTAATGCAAATAATTGAATGTCAAAACTCAAATCAAATCTATATTAGAAGAAATGAATCCTGTTGTTATTTTTGGTTGCCATCAAGTAGATTTTGATTCACAGCAATGCCAAATTAGCAGAGTAGAAGTGCTCCATAGGGTTTTCAATGCTCTGACCTTTTGGAACCAACTTGTTGGACTTTACTATTGGTTCTAAAATCCAATACACTTGTTCATGTTCTAGTTCAGTTACTCTGATCCTCAAATGGATACGATAACTAAAATCAGTGATCTTCAGTTGCCTCATCTACTCTAAAGGTCATCCTAATCCTCATATTAGTTTTCTATTGCTATAGTAAACATCACTACACATTTAGTGGCTTCAGTAGCATGACTATATTACTACACAGAATTGCATGTCAGAAGTCCAGTACAGGTCTCAACAGGCAAAAATCAAGGTGTTGGCAGGACGACTTTCCTTTCCAAATGTGCTAGAAAAGAATTGTTCTTTGCAATTGTTGACAGAATTCTGTCCCATTTGCTTGAAACAACTGAGATCTCCATTTCCCTACTGGCTGTCAGACCTGTCTCTCATCACTGCCTACAACCCCCACACCTCAGAACCATCAACAGGAATCTTTCTCAAGCTGACGTCTCACAGACTCTCTTCTGTTATGAAATCTCATTCTCTCTGGCCATAGCTGGCAAAGATTTTCCACTTTAAGAACTTGTGTGTTTAGAATAGGACCACTGGATACTCCTGGATTATGTTCCTGTCAAGATCTGTACCCACAAATCATATTGGCTAAGTACAGAAAGCAGAAGTCTTCAAGCAATGTAATTAATGCCACTTGCAAGTAAAATTTCACTGAAGATACTGCATACGTGGTTGCTACAGTACATCAACAGAGAGCAGTCAGAATTTCAAGCTGGGTTCAGGAGAAAACATGGGACTAAGGATAGTATTTTTGATGCCAGATAGATCATGGCTGAATGTGGTGAATACCAGAAAGATCTTTATTTGTGCTTCATTTGCTATGCAAAGACATTCAACTGTGTTTGTTGTTGTTAAGTGCCACTGGGTCAGTTCCTACTCATAGCATCCCTGCATAGGGTTCCCAAAGGGAGGCTTGTAAGTTTGAACTGCCAACAATGTGGTTCAAACTGACTTTGCAGCTAGTGCATTTTCCTGCAGTGCCACACTAGGATCTTAACAAAGTATGGATAATATTGTAAAGAATGTAAATTATAAAAACAAACAAACAAAAAACTTGATTGTGCTAATGAGAAACCTGTATATAAACCAAGAGGCAGTAGTTAGAACAAGGAGATACTGAATGGTTTAAAATCAGGAAAACTGTGCTTCAGGCTTGCAACTTTTAACTATATTTATTACATCTGTTTGGTTAGTGAAAAATCTGAGAAGCTGGTTTATATGAAGAAGAGCATGGAATCAGGATCGAAGGAAGTCTCATTAACAACCTGCAGTATGCAGACTACTCAACCTTGCTTATTAAATGTGAAGAGGATTTTAAATACTTACTGATGAAGATCAAAGTCTACAGTCTTCAGTATAGATTGCGCCTCAGTGTAAAGAAAATGAAAATTCTCACTACTGGACCAATAAATAACATCATGATAAATGGAGAACAGATTTATGTTGTTCATTTTGCTGCATCCACAATTAATGCTCATGGAAGCTGCCATCAGGAAATCCAAAGATGTATTGCACTACTTATATCTGCTGCAAAAGAACTCTTAAAAGTGTTCAAGAGCAAAGATGTCAGTTTGAGGAGTATGGTGCACTGGACTCAAGCTATGGTATATTCAGTCACTTCATATGTATCTGAAAGTTGGAAAATAAATAAGGAAAACTAAAGAAAAATTGATGCATTTGAATGATGATGTTGGCAAAGACTTTTAAAAATACCATGGACTGTCACAAGATCAAACAAATCAGTTTTAGGAGTAAAGCCAGCATACTCCTTATAAACCAAGATGGTGAGACTTCGTTTCTCTTTTTGTGGACATATTATCAGGAGGGAGCAGTCCCTGGAGAAGAACATCATACTTGGGAAAATGGAGGGCAATCAAATAAAAGGCAGCCCCCCAATGTGATGAATTGACACAGTAGCAGAAACACTGGGCTCAAACACAGTGTGGGGATTATGCATGGGTCTTTATGAGTTACTACTGATACGATGTCGCCTGGTGGTGGTTATGTGTCGTGAAGTCAGTTCTGAATCATAGCAACCCTACATAGAGTTTCTGGGGCTATAAATCTTCATGGGAGCAGAAAGCTTCATCTTTCTCCCATGGAGCTACACATAGATTTTAATTACTGACCTTGTGGTTTGCAGTACAACTCATAACCCACTATGGTACCAGAGTTCCTTCAAGGCTATCCAGCAATATATATGTATATATATTTGCCACCTAGCAACATATAAATATATATTTGTTGTTGTTGTTGTTATGTGCTCTGGAGTTGGTTCCAAGGCTGTAAATTTTTACGGGAACAGAAAGCCTCATCTTTCTCCTGTGGAACACTGGTAATTCTGAACTGCTGACCATGAGATTAGCAGCCCGATTTGTAACCACTATGCTACCAGAGATCCATATATATATAAAATGTTGAAGACCAAAGATGTAAGTTTGAGGACTAATGTGCATACAAAAGCTGGACAGTGAATAAGGACAACCATGGAAGAATTGGTGCTTTTGAGTTGTGATGTTGGAGGAGAATATTGAAAGTCCCTTGGGCTACCAAAAGAACTAACAGATCTGTGATAGAAGAAGTGCAGCCAGAGTGCTCCTTGGAGGCCAGGATGGCCAAACTTCGTCTCTCATAGTTCACACATATTGTCAGGAGGGACAAGTCACTGGAGAAGGATATTATGTTTGGTAAGGTGGAGGGTCAGAGAAAAAGAGGAAGACCCCCAACAAGATAGATTGGCAAAGTTGCAGCATCAATAGGCTTGAGCGTGGCAATAAAAGTGAGGTTGGCCCAGGATTGGGCAGTGTTTTGTTCTATTGTGCATAAGGTCTCTATGAGTCGGTACTGACTGATGGCACCTAACAACAACTATCTTTCTATCTATCTATCTATCTATCTATCTATCTATCTATCTATCTATCTATCTATCTATAAAATCACTTTGACCAATTAGACTTTTTTATTAATCCATCAGTATGCTTTTCTATCTTGGTCATCCTTAGTCACTAAAATTCAGATCCAAATTTCCAGCCTAATTATGTTTGACAGATTCTTTCCTCAATTGTTTTTGTTTGTAAGATTTTGTAGATATAATGGTATTCATATTTGCTAATGGAATGCATGATGAGTCATTAAGTGTTTTTAAATGTTCGTTAGGTATGATAAAATTTTGATAAGCATCGTGTGTGACTCATATGTCCCAATAGACTCTTGTAATAGGAAAGGTGGGGAGCAGGGATCATTGTATCTTAGGCATTTGAAGTTGGTTTGAAGACATGAATTAACAAATAAATGCACTCTATAATAAGTGGTATTTGTATGTACCACAGGTTTAAATTTTTTTTTTTTATATTTATCTTTTCTAACTTCTCTATTTCATCCACATAC
>NW_006408641.1:1215153-1228923 GCF_000296735.1 Chrysochloris asiatica
ATAACAATTATTCACTATTGTATCACAAGAGACCCGTCTGCATTTCATTGTATCAGTCCTGCCTAGTCAGATCATATACTACTCACTGGAGATTCCACCTTCCTCCAGGCCCTCTGGATCTAGGTTCCCTCTTGAAAGCTTGTAAGCGAGTCACTTCTTGCCTTAGTAGCCCCCCTCCCCTATTTTGGGTAGCCAATGTCCATGTTGCCCATCCCTGTCTACTCTGTGTTACTTTCATTTATTTTTATAAATCACCTACAATAATTTATACACAAATATGGACACAAAATTCAAAACTGACAGTCATTAACTTTTAAGTTAGTGCTTACTGTGCATTGAACACTGCCTGGGGCATCCAAGAAAGAAAAGAAGTAATAAGAAAAATTAGGAGGCACAGATCCTAGAATCAGGGATTTGTACTATCAATCTTTTGCTATTATTTTGGGATCCGCCTTCTAACTAGTAAGTTCTTCCAAAACAATTGTGTTATGTGGGAAAAACAAAAACAAATTAGTGAATTATCTCAAATTTTTTCAATAACTGTATTTAAGAACACATATGTATCCTTTAGGGGTCCTAGTGTGGCACTGTAGGATAAGCACTTGACCAGAATGTCAGTTTGAACCGCAATGTTGATGGTTCATACTCACCAGCCAGTCCTCAGAAACTTTATATAAATTAGCTATGAGTTGGAACCAACTCAACAGTACTTAACAATAAAAACAACAATGTCTCTTTTATATCGTTCCTTTTCTCATTATAGTAAATAGCCTTGAATGGTAATAACCAACTCTGCTACTCATAAAACCTCCCAAATCTGTGTTTATCATTTTCTCTATTAGTAATTCTAAATTTCAGTGTCTTGCAACCATTACTATAGAATATTCTATTATATCAGTTCTTAAAATCCAAATATCACTATAAAACTATCTCTTGGTGGCTATTCAAAGAATTTTAATATTGAAATAAAATAGTTAAATTGCCCATTATTATATGTTGAACTTTAAAAAGGCATTAAAAATATTTGAAAATATCCAAATTTCTTCTTGTCTTAGTTCAGGCTGATGAAAAGTTGTAAAAGTGAGCAAATCATGGCTATGGTACAAAAAAGAAATAAATGAATAATGAAAGCTGTTGATCTGCTCTTAGTTATTTCAGAGAAGAGAAAATCAGTATGTACTTCAATTCTTGGTTTTTATGATATTTAAGGTGATCTGAATTTCTATTTTCAAGAAAATAATCACAAACAAGCAAGTAAGTTTTAAGAAATTAATTGCTCTACTCCACCTTGCATTTGAGCTGCAGGGTCAGTGGTTCAAGCTCACCAGCTGCTTCTTGGAAACCCTATACAGGGTTGCTATGGGTCAGAGTCGACTTGACGGCACTTAACAACAACAACAACTCCACCGCTAATGACTCCATGGCACATAACCAGTTCTAACACTTTCTAAAGAATTAAATCAAGATTTTTTGTATTGTTTTAATAAAAATGCTACCTCCATTTTATATGCAATGGAATACCTATATGGTGCTTTAGGATAAACACTGAACTGCTAATCAAAAGGTCTACAGCTCAGGGGTTCCAGTTTTGGCAGTTGCAGAGACAGCCAAGTAGGAGAGGCTCTGTGGGGGAGGGATTGAAAACCCAGAGAAGTTATGTTCGTGGAACAACAGTGCGCTGGATCTAACATAAGGTGCAGGTGTCAGTTTCCTGAATGTGCAAGTGTAAAAATCACGATATAAAGGAAAATACTGTGATTTAGGAATCGCTCAAGAGGGACTCCCTCTGCGATCCCCCAGCCAGGAGGAGTTCAGAGGGTGGGGCTACAGCCAGACTGGCCCAGGGAACCAGCACTAAAAGCGGTGCAGTGACATTTGCAAAAGGCAGTGTGGGGGTTTCTACACATTGTTTTCCTCCTCTTCCCTGACATGCCTTCTTTGCCCAGCCTGGAAGCCTTCAGGTGGGTGGATGCTCACTCTCCCAAAAAAGTCTAGCGCTGACCCCACAGTTTTCCCACTGCACAGAAAAAAAGATATAGCAGCAGCTTATGTTGTCAGCCTCAGGTTGCAGCCATAAAATTAACTTGTTCAGGGCCCTTTACTCCAGCCTATCTAACAAGGAAAAAGCAGGCCCGTCAGGCCTGACAGACAAACTAATGAACAGTCTGTAAAACCCCAACATAAAAAGACAACAACTATCTCAAGAATTATGCTGTGCACACGCAGATACCTAACTGACCTTCAGAGACAAAATATAGGCAATCTTTCTCCCATTAACTTCTCAATATCTATCTGTGCACCTCTACACTACAGTAGGGGCCTGAGTGAGCTGGCACCCCCACCCACTTCTGGAGGCTTCTATGGTGCACACAGACTGCCTGTGTAGTAAGGCAATTGGATAGTAGGCCAGAGATTTATTTTTGTTTCAAAGTGATGTTTTTTGTCTCTGCTTTTATAGTGCTTCTGCTTTTAGTCCTTTTGATCACACGTTTTTTTCCTGGAGGTGGGAGCTTTTTCTCCCTCCTTTACCAGGGAACAGACAACAATCGTGGCCATATAGCCAAGCTAAAAGCTTATCCCATAATATTCTACCATTGGGACAAGACCAATAACAGCTTCTAAGCATTATACATGAAAAGGGAAATCTGTCTCCTGATCATATCCAACAGGAGACACCCAGTAAGCTTAATAACACAACAAAAAATCTCCATTTAAGCATTTAAAAACTCACATAACTACTGGAAATGACAAACAAAACACAACAAAAGATCTCAAAACATGTCCAAAAGCAGAAAAGAGTAACTGAGACAAATGCACTGGAGACAGACAAAGGCTCCCCAGAAGAAGAAGAGCAGGTTTTCAATTTGCTGGAGAAGGAATTCAGAAGAATGATATGTTAACAAATTCAAATGTTCCAAAAATGGGTGGAGGAAAACAAGAAAGAAGTCATGAAAGTACTACAAGAACAATCAAACAAGATTGATACAGCATTGGAAACAATTCAAAACCTGCAAAAAAGAGGCCCAGATTATTAATAATAAAATATCAGAAATGGACAATACACTGAAAGGGAAAAGGAGCAAAATAGAAGAGATGGAAACAGACAGAACTAGCGATCTGGAAGACAAATCTCTCAATAATGCTAAGATAGAAGAACAAGCAGAAAACAGTATTAAAAAATCTGAAGAGAGTCTAAGATTCATGCTGGATAACATGTAGAGGAATAACTGAAGAATTATTGGCATTCCAGAACAGAAAGAATCAGAGAAGTCCACAGAGAAGATAGTTGAAGAGCTTCTGGAAGAAAATTTCTCTAACATCTTGAAAAGTGAGAAGATAAACATTCAAGAAGCCAAATGTACCCCAGGTAGGATAGATCCCAAAAGACAATCACCAAGACATATAATAATCAAGCTCTCCAAAATCAAAGACAAGAAAGAATACTAAAAGCTTCAAGGGAAAAGAAAAGTGTCACTTACAAATGCAAGCAAACCAGCAGTAACAGTGCAGGCAAAAAGACAATGGGGAGACATATACAAAACCCTAAAAGAAAAAACTGCCATTCCAGGATAAACAGAATCTAAGAGATTTTGTCAAAATCAACAAAGCACTTCAAAACATCCTAAAGGGAGTTCTTTGGACTGAAAAACAACAAGAACAGAGAACAACCAGAGATTGACAGGTGTGGCAACACCACCTGGAACTCAGTTGACAGATAACTGAGTTCAGAACAGAACAAAAGTACAACAATGAATTCAAAGGAGCTGGGATGTCAACTGAAGATCAAAATAATATTAATATCAAAGAAGAGATAAATGTAGGAACAGAGAACCAGGTGGTGAGGTTGTCAGGTAGATTACAGGACACAATAGAGTCTCTTAAGTGGAGAGAAAAGTTAATACATTATAAAGTAACTCCAAAGAAAATTAATACTTCAAAACTTACCATGAAAATGAATTTTCAAATGGAACAAGCAAACATGAAAACTAAGAAGAAACCAACAAGAAATGGCACATGAAACACAAACTCAGCACAAGAGGGCATGCAGAACAAAGGAACGAACAGCACTACCAAAAATTAACATAATAGCAGCAATTAATTCATACCTATAAATAATTACATTGAATGATATTGGATTGAATACAACAGTGAAGAGCCAGAGAGTGGCAGATTGCATAAGAAAACAAGACCCTTAAATATGCTGCCTGCAAGAGACACACCTTACACAAAAATACAAAAAGAGAGTAAAAGTTACAGGATGGAAAAAAATATACCAAGATAACTGCAACAATAGACAAGTAGGAGTGGCAATTCTAATCTCTGATAAAATAAACTTTAAGACAAAACCCAGCATAAGAGACAAAGAGGGACACTGTCTCATGATTAAAGGGTCAGTTGAGCAAGATGACCTAACCATAATAAATATCTATGCTCCCAATGAAAAAGCTCCAAGATATATGAAGCAAGTCTTATTAGAATTGAATAAAGAAACAGATAAATCTACAATTATAGTGGGAGATTTTAATATGCCACTTTTGAAAGGGGACAGAACAACCAGAAATAAATTTGACAAAGGAACAGAGGAACTAAACAGCACAATCAACCAACTGGACCTTATAGATGTGTACAGAGCATTCAACCCAACAACAGCACAGTATACTTTCTTCTCCAGTACACATGGAATGTTCTCCAGAAGTGACCATGTGTTATGTTAGGTCACAAAGAAAACCTCTATATATTTACAAACCTCAAAATACTGCAGAGCATATTTTCAGACCACAATGCTATAAAACTAGAAATCAACAAGAAGACTAAGGAAATAAGTCGAATACATGGAAAGTGAACAACACTCTGCTGAAAAGCGACTGGGTAAAAGAAGAAATTAAACATAAATTCATAAATTTCCTAGAAACAAACTAGAATGAAAACACAACATAACAAAATCTTTGGGATGTGGCGAAAGCCGTGCTGAAAGGACAATTTATTGCAATAAATATGCACATCCAAAAAGAAGAAAGAACCAAAATTAACACATTAACATAGAATCTCCAACCATTAGAAAATGACCAACAGAGGGAATCTACAGTCACCAAAAGAAAAGAAATAATAAAGATAAGAGCAGAAAGAAATGAGGTAGAAAGCAGAAAAACTATAGAAAGAATCAACAGGACAAGAAGCTGGTTCTTTGAAAGGATTAATAAAATTGACAATTCACTGGCAAACCTAACAAAAGAAAAGAGGGAGAAGACACAAATAACTCTCATTCGACACCATATGGGTGATGTCACAACGGAACCAAATGAAATCAAAAGAATAATAACAGAATGATCTGAAGAGTTATACTCCAACAAATTTGAAAACTTAGAAGAGATGGATGAAATTTTAGAAAAACACTACCTACCAAAACGTACAGAGCATGAAGTAGAAACCCTGAACAGACCCATAACAAAAGAAGAAATTGATCAGGTCATCAAAAAACTCCCAACCAAAAGAAGTCCAGATATAGATGGCTTCAAGGGTGAGTTCTACCAAACATTCAGGGAAAAGCTGTCACCAATTCTACTCAAATTATTCCAGAATATAGAAGAGGACAGAAAACTTCGTAATATTTTTTATGAAGCCAGCATAACCCTCATACCAAAACCAGGGAAGGACATCTCTAAGAAAGAAAATTAAAGACCAATATCCCTCATGAACATAGACTGAAAAATTCTCAACAAAACCTAGCCAGCAGAATCCAGCACCACATCAAAAAAATAATACATCATGACCAAGTGGATTTCATGAGAGGGATGCAAGGATGGTTGAACATTAGAAAAACAGTTAATGTAATGCGCCACATAAATAACAAAAAGGAAAAGAAACACATGATCATATTGATTGAGGCAAAAATGGCATTGACAAAATCCAACATCCATTCCTGATAAAAACACTCAACAAAGTAGGAATTGAAGGGAAATTCCTGAGCATAATCAAGAGTATATATCCAAAACCAACAGCTTACATCACTCTCACTGGAGAGAAACTGAAAGCCCTCCCTCTTAGAACGGGAACCAGACAAGGATGTCCTTTGTCACCATTCCTTTTCAGTATTGTTTTGGAAGTATTAGTCAGAACTATACTGAAAGATAGGGAAATTAAAGGCATCCAAATTGGCAAAGAGGAAATAAAAACTCTATTTACAGATGATAAGATCCTATACATAGAAAACCCCAAAAACTCAGTAAAAAAGCTCCTAGACATTATTGGAAGATTCAGCAAAGTGGCAGGGTATAAGATCAACATACAAAAATCACTTGGATTCCTCTATAGTAACAATGACAGCATTGAAAAGTACATTAGGAAAGCAATACCATTTATAATAGCTGTCCTAAGGATGAAATATTTAAGAATAAACGTAACCAGAGAAACAAAGGACCTATACAAACAAAATTACAAAACATTACTATTCTGATAGCATATTGATTACGAATAAGGCTGCGAACCACAAGGTCAGCAGTTCGAAAATACCAGCTGTTCCATGGGAGAAGGATGAGGCTTTCTGCTCCTGTAAAGATTTACAGCCTTGGAAACCCTTTAAGGGTTGCTATGAGTTGGAACCAACTCCACGGCACATAACAAGAACTACAAGAAACCAAAAGAGACTTACAAAAGTGGAAGAACATACCATACTCCTGGATAGGAAGACTCAACATCATGAAAATGTCAGTACTACCTAAAGCAATTTACACGTGTAATGCAATCCTAATCCAGATTCCAGTGACATTCTTCAAAGAGATGGAAAAGACAATCACAAATTTTATATGGAAAGGAAGGAAACCCAGGATAAGCAAAGCATTCAAGAAGAACAAGGTTGGAAGCCTCTCACTCCCCTATTTCAAAATCTATTACATGGCTACAGTGGTCAAAACAGCCTGGTACTGGTACAATGAAAGATACATTGATCAATGGAACATAATCAAGAATCCAGAGATTAACCCGTCTACATACATCCAACTGATTTTCAGCAAAAGTGCCTTGGTATGTTACATGGGAAGGAGATAGTCTCTTTAACAGATGGTGCTGGCAGAACAGGAAAGCGATATGCAAAAGATTGGAACAAGACCTTTACCTCACACTTTATACAAAACCCAACTCAACATGGATTAAAGACCTAAATGTGAATCCCAAAATTATGAAAGTCATCAATGAAAAAACAGGGACAAATGTGAGAGCTCTAATAAAGGGAATACACAGACTACCAAATGTGTTGAAAATTACATAAACAAAAGTAGATAAAACAGGTGATTGGGGCATACTAAAAATTAAAAACTTATGTTCATCAAAAGACTTCACCAGAAGAGTAAAAAGGACACCCATAGAATGGGAAAAAATATTTTGCAAAGACACATCAGACAAGGGACTTATTTCTAAAATATATAGGAAATAACAACACATCTACAGGAAAAGACAAATAACCCAATGGCAGTCTGATTGATTACTACAAGAACAAGTAAGCTGTTCATCTGGGAGCCATCAAGGCAAATGGCCGGGTTCCCTCAGAGCAAACTCCCTTCCAAGACTAAGACTCAAGGGGAATACACGAGCAGGCATATTGTCTGGCTGGTGACCATATTGATCACTGATAAGGGAAGAGGGGGATAAAACAGCAATGAAGTTGCAAGCTAAGCCCGACCACATTCAATAGACCCCCATTAACCCTGGTGGAGACCTGGATGGCCAGCAGTTTGGCAAGACCTGTGAACTCCTGGGCCTAGAGGCAGTGACATGGCCACAGATGACCAGAATGGAGAGTGAAGCATCCAGCTGATATGAAGTGATGGTTGGTGAAAATGAACACCCATACTTGCAGATAGTATCCACTTGACCTGGCTTTGATGGCTGGATGATCAGAACTGGACTAGAAAAAGAAAGGGGGGCGGGGCACGGAGAGTAACCTGCTACAATTTGATTGATTTTGCAGCCCAGGATCAGAGGTCCCTGGGACCATCAACTGAGAATGGAGAGTGGGACCCTACCTAGAGAGGCAGTAAAGCGAGGGAGGGAGACAGAGACAATGATGTGGACAGATGGAGTGGCTGGGGACATTGGACTCAGGAAGAGAGAAGGACTGTGTGCTGGCGGTCGGGGGTAGGCCTGTGATATACCCTTTGGTTATTTGACGATGCATGGAATTAATTGTAATCACTGCAATGCAACAAAATACGATAGATAGGAGTAATCACTGCAATGCAACAAAATACGATAGATAGGATGAGTGTAAAGCTGATGTTCTCCTACGAAAACCTCACAATGAAAACTTAAAAAAAAAAAAAAAAAAAAGGCTGCAGCTCAAAGCCACCAGTTACTCATTGGAAACCCTTTACTGGGTCATTATTGGTCACCATAAATAGTTAAGCAACTAATATTAGTTTTGACATTTATACATATTTTGCAGAGTTAAAACATAACATTCATTATGAAGTAAATTTGTAAAATCTTTAATTTGTATATTTGATTAACTACAAATACATCTGTAAATAGAGGGTTTTGGAATAATTACATAATTTATATAACAATAAACACAAATTTTAAATCATATATAATTTTTGAAGTACCCACAATTTACTGTATTGTTGTTTTTGTTTTTGTTTTTGTTTTACATTACAATAGACATCTGGCAATTTTTAAAATATAAGTAAATAAGGATTAATGAATAATCTTTAAACATCTGTTTTTAGCAGTCTCAAGTTGATTCTGACTAATGGCAACGCCATGTGTATCAAAGAACTGTGTTCCATAGTGTGAGAAATTCCCAAGATGGTCCATCTTCGGGAATAAAGGACACACGAGATTGATAGACCAGACATAGGTTGTTGATTCGCACCCAGCAGTATGTGAGCAGGATGAATTGGGGGATGGGGAGGGGAAATCTGTTCTGGGAGTTGTTTTTGTTGTTAGGTGCCATCGAGTCAATTCCAACCCATAGCAGCCCTGTATAGTGTTTCCACTGGTGAGTTTGAACCACCAACCTTGAAATTCAAATGGCTTTGCAGTTTGGTGCATTAACCCACAGCGCCACACCAGGACTCCATTCTGGGAGTAGGAACTTTAATAAGAATATAGTATTAAGGTTATGGGCACCATCTGGACTAGATTGTGAACTGAATGGTAACTGGGGGAGGGAAGATACGAATAAAACTCTGTGAACCGGCCATGCTTCTGCCCCTGTTTACTGGCTTGGATGCTCAATTTTGCTAAATCAAATAAAGAAAACCTCACCTTTGATAGAGTGAGTACAGATTATATTTCTTGAGCGTTTATCTGCAAACACTTATTATAACTCATCGGTGATTTCATAATCAACAGGAACCAAGGCAGTATCTGGGGTATAGATAACATGTCTCACAATAGGAATTTTAATTATTGCTTTTCTAAAGCAGATAACCAGACCTTTCTTTCAATATGGATCAAACCTCCAACCTTAGCAGCCCAGCACAGTAACTGCTTGTATTACCTAGGGACTAACACGCTATAAATTTTCTCATACCTAAGTAGGAGTTCTGGTGTGGTGCTGTGGGTTAATGCACCAGACTGCAAAGCTGTTTGAACTGCAAAGTCAGTAGTTCAAGCTCACCAGCTGCTCCTCAGATACCCTATAAAGCATTGCTATGGGTCACAATCGACTCAACGACACTTAACAACAACAACATATAGCTGATCTATTAAGTGTAAACTATATACAACAGTTCAACAAATATTTGTTCATCCTCAGTATATGTCTGGAACTACAGCACAAAATAATGCTATGTGATGAAGGCACAAAACTTAATGAGAACAGCTTTTGTCTTGTAGATATTTTATTGTAAAGAAAATACAGTAGATATTTAAAATGTGGCATGTACTCTGATGGAGTCCTTGTGTGGCAATGTAGCCTGCCAGGTCATTAGAACCAGAAGGTTGATGGTTCAGGCTCACCAGTCACTCCTTAGAAACTCTATACAGGCTCACTATGGGTCAGAAGTGGCTTTACTGCGTTTAACAACAACTACAAGAAGAATATACTCTGATAGTAAATGGCATATCTTATAAAATTTTCTAGTGAATTTTCAGTTCGTCATCTACTTTATATTTTCTTAAAACAATGTAGTTGTGATGGTTAAGGTTGCATGTCAACTTGGCTGGGCCATGATTCAGTAGTAATGGTGTGGACATCCCTCTTGATGAGATCTAATATTGCCATCACGTCCATAATGATATCAGTTAAGACCAGCCAAACAACTGAAAGGGATTTCCTTGGGGGTGTGTCTTCATTTAATATATATTAATATCTGACAAAGCTCTATCTTTTGCTTAATCTGGATCTTTCATCTTCTTTTGCATATCTCTGGTTCTTTGTGAGCAGTTTACTAACTGGCATGCCTAGTTTGCATTCCTCCACCTGTGCAGCTATGTGAGTCAGGAGAACTGTGGTATCTTACCCTCAAACTTGAGACTTGCCAACCTCTACCACCAAGTGAGTCATTTCCTTGAGAAATATCTCTGTATATAATAAAATCCAGTGTATTTGTACTAGGGTTGACATTCATCCATGCACAGGTTTATTCCAAACAAAGTACTTCTCTGTGATCAATAGATGGATGCAGACAAGTTCTCAATGATACATTCGGTTTAGTCTCATTATTGTTGTTGATAAAGTGCTGTCAAGTTGATTCCGACCCTTAGTGACCCTGTATAGGGTTTCCAAGGAGCAGCTAGTGAGCTTGAAACACCAGCCTTGTGGTTCACACAATTTTGCATTCTGATGCATTGGCCAACAGAATCACACAAGAACTTCTTGTTGTTGCTGTTAGGTGCCATCAAGTCTATACCAACTCATAACAACCCTATGGACAACAGAACGAAACACTGCCCGATCCTGGGCCAACCTCACCACTGTTGCCACACTTGAGTCCATTGATGCTGCCATCTGGCCAATCCATCTTGTTGGGGGTCTTCCTCTTTTTTGCTGACCTGCCACCTTACCAAACATGATATCTTTCTCCAGCGACTGGTCCTTCCTGACAATATGTCCAAAGTATGAGAGACAAAGTTTGGCCAACTTGGCCTCCAAGGAGCACTCTGGCTGTACTTCTTCCAACACAGATCTGCTGTCTCAATGTAAAGACAGTGAAAATCCTCACCACTGGACCAATAAACAACATTCTTATCAATGTAGAAAAGATTGAAGTTGTCAAGGATCTCATTCTGCTTAGATCAACTATCAACACTCATGGAAGCAGCAGTCAAGAAATCAAACGATGTATTGCATTAGGCAAATCTGCTGCTTCTGAGGAAATATACAGGGCCAGATAAATTTAGGTAGAAAGGTTAACTCATAGATCATAGCGATAGTTGTCGGGGACTCCAAAATGGTAATATGGATAGATTTTCTGGTAGGACATAGAGTGATCATGGGGACTTATTAGGCAGAAGTTTTAAGACAATTGAAAGTTGCATTGGTGACAAAAAGGCAAGGAACATTGCATTAAGGATCTTTTATTCCATTAACACAATACACCTGCTCATTCTTTGAGGGTAGCAAGGGCTGTCCTGTGAGAATTTCGTAGGAAATCTTACCATATCTGCCTTACAGTCCTGTTTTTGCTCCCTAAGATTTCATTTTGGTCCTAAAAACTCAAAGACCATTAAAAAGGAATATGATTTGAGTCCCTCAGGTGTGCCAAAACTACCACTTTGATGTGGTGCAAATCTAAGAGTGCAGGATTCTTTAGGGAAGGGCTGGATAGAAGGAAACACTCTTCAGAAGTGTATTGACCTACATGGAAGATATTTTAAGAAACAGTAATGTCACATGTGATATTTTTCCTTAATAAAAAATCCTGTGATTTTGTAATACTTTTTTACTTACCCTCATATATAAATACACAAGGAGGCTTCAAACAGTTTGTTGAAAAAAATCCATTTTCTTTTCATATTATTTCCACAAGTTTTATGGTGCTTCCTCATATGAGCGTCCTTGTTTCTGCTTCTCTAGAGAATCTAGTTTAAGATTTTGGGATGAAGAGTGGTCAAACATTGTACAAATGAGTTTTCTAAAATGGTTCTCAAATCTGGCTAGTTTGAAAGACACCAGCGAATCTGCCTGTAGCAGTAGAATGGGAGGTGCTCGTCCACGACATGAGGTGGCAACAGAAATCAGTAAAATAGATCAAATATGTGTGAGAAATAAGGCTTCAGTGATTGCATACTGGATATTGTTCTACAATTTTGTCAGGGTGAGAAGTAGAAAGAAGCTGATTGGTTGGTTCTACTTTTGCTATACAGAATTATGGAAGACAGATTAGTTCAAGGCTACAGTCATGGTTCAAGTGCTTCATAACAGAACTGAAAGTTGCCACTTGTGAACTGAAAGGAGGCCTTATCTCTTGTGGAAACAGAGCTGAAATGGAAGAAAACAAAACCCAGAGTCCAATCATTTGAGTGGCTGATAAAAGCCCAAATAACCATGATGGATTGTGTCAATCCATCTTGTTGGTGGTCCTCCTGACCCTTTTTTTCACTGACCCTCCAATGCCTAGGATATCTATCTTTATTTATTTTATTTTTGACATCTTCCAATGTTCTTAGATTCATACTTCATACATTCCAAATTCTGATTATCAATGGATGTTTGCAGCTATTTCTTCTCATTTTGAGTATCATCACATCAGCAAAAGAAAGTCCCAAAAGATAACTCCATCCATGTCATTAAAGTGAACTGTGCTTTAAGGAGGTGGTTCTTTCTCAGTTGCATTTTGAGCGCCTTCCATCCTGAAGACCTAGACACTGTTCTGAAGCAACTCATAAGGCTTTCAGTGACTAGCTACTCAGAAGTATCTGACTTTCCTTTTTCCAGTCTGGAATCTCCACCATGGGTGACCCTGCTGGTATTTAAAATGTTGGTGTCATCACTTTCAGCATCACAGACTTATAACGTAGGTATTAGAGAGCTCAAGTAGACTTGCATTTGACATTTTCAATGACAATTAAATGGTTTATTATAGCAGGAACAACAGATTAAAGATTAATATCTTAACATTCATTGTCAAAAAGAATTTATAAATGTCTATCATGAAATACAGTGCCGTCTGTGAAAGGAAAATATCTAAACACTAGACAGTATGACTATTATTCACATTTACCCACCAACCACTAAAGTCAAAGATGAAGAACCCAAAGGATTCTACAAACTTCTTCAGTCTGAAATTGGTCAAACATGCAATCAGGAAACAATGATATTTACTGGCAGTTGGAATGAAACACTTGGAGACACAGAGAAAGGATCAGAAGTTAGAAAATATGGCTTTGGTAATAGAAACGATGCTAGAGATAGCTATGATAGAATTTTGTATGGTGGAATTTTACATGATCAACAAATTATTCACTGCACATATCTTTTATCAACCAACAAAATTCCCTATACATGTTAGTTTGATTCCTGTGTCTTTCATTAATAAAATTAACTAAATATGTGGGAAGAGAAGACAGAGTTACTCAATTTTATCAGCCAGAACAAGGCCACAGGCAAAATGTGGAAAAGACCATCAATTTCTCATATGTAAGTTCAGGCTGAAGCTGAAGAAAAATAAGCAAGTGGATGGGAGCCAAATATGATCTTGATTATGTTGTTATTAGATGCCATCAAATCAGCTCCAACTCATACCGACCACATGCACAACAGAACAAAACACTGCCCAATCCTGCATCCTCCTCACAGTTGCTGTTAACATTGCCACTTTGCCAATTCAT
>NW_006408641.1:1230164-1259091 GCF_000296735.1 Chrysochloris asiatica
TAAAGCACAGGTAAACATCCTTCTGATATTCTCTGCTTTCAGCCAAGATCCATCGGACATCAGCAATGATATCTCTCGTTCCACGGCCTCTTCTGAATCTAGCTTGAACCTCTGGAAGTTCTCTGTCAATGTATGATTGACACTTAATGATAACAAAACATTAAAGCAAGTTGAAGCAAAAAGACTTCTTTGACATATTGTACATGAAGTTATCCAAAAGTTTAGGAAAATTGGTGTGTTAAAATGGATTTGTCAGGTTAGATCCATAAGCCCATTCATGGAATGCCCAGAGAGCATAGACTTTTTGTGACACTGGTGAGAAACAATTTTATGAGTGATCCACAGCATCCTTGAAATGTATTGTGATTATCATTTTAATTATGTCATATTTTACAGTGGAAATTTCTCTAATTGAATTAAGACACCTTACTAAGATGAGACTGATTTTACTCCTAGCACTCGGGGCCAAGAGACAAAGACACGGTTGTCATGGTTACCATGCCAAAGGACAGCAGAGTCAAAGCAATAATCAAAATAATCGGATTCATATGGGTTAACAACATGGGCTACCGAGGCATAGTGTCCCAAGGCGTGAAACAGATAGAACATTTTCTCAATATTTACTTCATCTGCACTGTTAGATAATTACTGGATTACTCTTCAGATACATCAGGTGCTTCTCAGAAAACCCTTTACAGGGTCTCTGACCCAGAACTGACTTGACAGGACTGAACAACAACAACAATGGAAATAAAGAATATGTCTGGAATATGGACTCCTCGTGTTACACTATAAAGTCAACACTGGACTTCAAACCACAAGTCAGCAGCTCAAATCTACAAGCTGCTACTTGGAAACCCTATACTGACTTGCGATGAGCTATAACTGACTTGATGGCACTTAACAACATGTCTGCAATACAGATCTTTTGTTGGGATGTCTCTTAGAACTACCATTCCTTGTAATTAATCCAATGTAAAACTACAGCAACCCAATTCTGACACAATAATTAAGGATCCAGACATTACAAGGATGAAGGTTTGGGTAAACACACCAGGAATAGAAGAAGCATGACCACCTGAAGTGCTTGCATATGCCAAAGGTAATAGGTGGTGAAAGAAGGTAGTTTCTAAATACCAGCTATGACCACATGACCAATTTCAGCAGCAAGTACTATAATTATTATGAGAATTTCTTTTTATGTGTGCATCATATCATGTTAGGCACTAGTATAACTTTAAATTTTCTTTTTTTAGAGGTTGTATATCGTTTAAGAAGATGCCAAGTTAACAAGGGGCAAACAGTAATGGTTAAGGTTGTATGTCAACTTGACTGGATCATGTTTTGATAGTTATGATGTACTCATTCCCCCATATTGAGACTTGATAGAATGTAATCACTTTCAGAATGACATCTACTCTGAACAGGCAGTCAGTTAAAAGGGAGTATCCTCAGGAGTATGGCCTGCTTCCAACATATAGGCTCCTTTGCTTTTTGTTGGATCTGGATCCTCCGTCTGGATCCTCATCATCTCACCTCTGTTTCTTTGGATGTCAACCAGCCAAATCTTGGATTCATCAGGCTCTGAAACCTGTGAGTCGCCAGCCTGACACCTGACTTTCCAATCTCAGGTTTGGAAGCCCTTATTGTTATGTAAGTCAGGAGAGCCTCCAGCTTGATGTCTGACTTTTGTACATTCCAACCACTTCAACCATGTGAGCAATTTCCACCTATGTTTTGTTATCTGGAGAACTCAGCTTAAGACAAATAGCTTCATTTTTTCTTAATGACTTATCATTCGTGATTGATTTCTACAAGGACTCAACTTTATGATAAAATGTATTTTAAACCTTCTATATTCAATAAAAAAAAAAAAGTAATCTGGAAATTTAAACACCAAGCTTGTAATAGATGTTGGTGTACTGTAAAAATGTGTCCACATGAATATGACAAGGGGATCTAGTTTTAATTTATTCCTGCTGGTAGATAATCGTAGGAAATCAGACTGACTGATGTGCATTTGCTATTTATCCAGTCACACATTGTTTGTGACTAAGCACAGTGCATGAGACCTTCTTTCTGCCTCATTACATAAGTTAATCATATAAATCAAAGGGAAGTTTTCAGAAAATATGGGGATAGTTTAAACACAAATGATGCATTTTTCATTACTGAATAAAAACAGATGTGACAATGCCCAGGTGCCAGTTATGGAACATTTTCATTCTTCAGTATCTAATGTGAATGAATAGAAAATTAAAAAGTCAAATTGATGTATCCTGCTATCTGTAGAACATGATCACCATTACAAATCTTTC
Organism: Chrysochloris asiatica; assembly: GCF_000296735.1. NCBI lineage: Eukaryota > Metazoa > Chordata > Mammalia > Afrosoricida > Chrysochloridae > Chrysochloris > Chrysochloris asiatica. Next base: position 1,232,483 of record NW_006408641.1, read on the forward strand.
TGCATAATTAAAGTAAATCTAAAGGGCTCAAATGCTGTGATAAGAATTGAAAATGAGATGCATTTCATTTCTGTAAATTGCAGTGAGAGATGTTTGAAACAGAAGTTTCAAAATTCCATCATTTAATCAATGAAAAATTCATCAATGCATGTTTAGTCAGTTCGACAACACACTTGGTAAGGCTGAATCCTTTTGTTTTATGCAACCCTTAAAATATGCAACATGCCTTCTTCTACTACTTCAAGCAGGTAGTGGAGAGGCAACACCTGAAAAGTTGATGGAGAGCAATATTTTAGAGAGGAAGATTCAGAGACTGTCATTACAAGGTCATAATTAAAGCGATTTCTCTGTGAGGAAACATGGGGTGAAATTCATTGATATGCTGTGCTTATTTTTATTCATTTAAAATTTTCTTCAAATTTCCCCTTTGATATTTTGCTTGATCCATGGGTTTTTGGACATATTTGATTTAGTTACAATTAATTGAGGATCCTTCTGCTATGCATTTGTAATTAAATTAATTCTATTGTTAGAGTTTGTATGTTTTTAATACTTTTACATTTATTGAGACTTGTTTCAGACCTCAGATATATGGTTTATTGTATTAAGTGTTTTATGTGCTCTTGAAAAGAATTTTCTTTTTCTGGTGTACTGGAAAGTGTTTTATAAATGTCAGTCAATTTGATTGATACTGTTGTTCACACCTTTTACATCCTTTCTTATTTTTTTTCCCTGTACTTGTCCTATCAGTTATTGAGAGGACAGTCTTGAAAACACCAACTATAATTGTTTATTCCTCAATGCATTTCTATTATATTTTGCTTCATGTATTACAAAGTTCTCTTATTAGATGCATAAATACATAGGATTGTCAAAGCTTCCTAATTAACTGACCCTCTGCATCTTTGGTAATATTCTTTGTTCTCAAATTGACTTTGTTGGATATTAATAACAGCCCTTTCCATTTTCTTTCATTTAGAGTTAACATGCTATGTATCTTTTCCAGTTCCTTGCTTAAAGATTTCTATTTCAAGTGAATTTCTTGAAATTGCACGTAGTGGTAATGACTTTATATCCAATTTTACAATACCTTCTGTTTGGTCAGTGTTTCTAGATCATTTACATGTAATGTGACTCTTTGATTGCTGTTAGTTTTCTGTTTCTCCAATTTTGTTCTTTATTTTGTTTTTCTCCTTTCTCCCTTCTTTGTGATTAAATGAGCTTTTAAAATTACATATTTTTTAACTTTTTATTGTGACTTGGGTGAAGATTTACAGAGTAGATCAGTTTTCCATTCAACAACTCATAAACATTTGTTTCATTTCATTGATTACAATCTCCCTAATATAACACTCTGGTAGTGTAGTGGTTATGAGTTGGACTGTTAACCTGAGGGCAGCAGTTCGAAACTACCAGCCATTCAGTGGGAGAAAGATGGGGCTTTCTGCTCCTGTAAAGATTTACAGCCTTGAAAACCCTATACAGTGCCGCTATGAGTTGGAAATGACTCCACGGCACACCACCACCACCAACACCACCACCAATATAACATTATTTAATTCACTTCCTCACATTAGAAGGCCATGGATAAAATGAGAGAAAATTGTAGAATGAAGCTCAAAATCATACCAAAGACCAGACTTACTACACAGATTAAAAATGTTGGAACCCTGAACAGTATAGTCTTTAGTTACTCTTTAGGTCTAAAAATGTGCTCACCCCACAGCTCAATTTTTAGCCAAACAATAGCCAAGGCTTTAGTGTTGTTATTTTTGTTTTTGTTTTTTATGATTGCAGTGTATCTTCTTCTGGTTTGTTGTTGTTGTTGTTGTTGTTGTTATTTTTTGTTTACTCTTTCATGTCTTAATATCTTTTGTTGTTGGCTTGAAGTGTATTTTTATGTTCATTGTATGTACACATGCTTATTCAATGTGGATGTGGAACAAATAATCAGAAAAACTGAGTTAGATGAAGAACATGACTTCAGGATTGGAAGAGGATTCATTAATAACCTGTAATATGCAGTTGCAATAACCTTGCTTTCTGAAAGTGAAGGAACTTAAAATACTTACTGATAAATATCAGCCTTCAGTATGGGCTGCATCTTCATTTAAAAAAAAAAAAAAATCTTCACTGCTTGGCCAATTAATATCATGATAAATGGAGAAAACATTGACGTTATCAAAGACTTCATGCTTCTTGGATCCCCTATCAACACTCATGGAAACAGCAGTCAAGAAAGAAAATTGTTTTAGACATATATGCACAAGACTTGTTTAAAGTGTTCAAGAGCAGAGATGTCCATTTGAGGACAAAGTGAGCCTGATGCAATATAGCCTCTTATGCATGTGAAAGTTGGACAATAATAAGGACTACTGTAGAACTGATACATTTGAGTTATGGTGTTAGAGAAGAATATTGAGAGTACCATGGACTGTCAGAGGAGAATCCATATCTGTGTTGGAAAGATTACAGTCAGAATGGTCCTTAGAAGCAAGGAGGGTGAGAAATTGCCTTTCATACTTTGAGCATGTTGTAAAGAAGGACCAGTTGTTTGAGAAAAACATCATTCTGGGTAACGTGGCAGGTCTGCGCAATAAGAGGAATAATCCTCCTGGTCAGATGAATTGGCACAGTGGCCACAGCAATGGCTGAAGCAACAATTGTGATGATAGTGCCCATCAGGCAGTGTTTTGGTCTACTGTGCACAGGATCGCTGTGAATCAGAAGTGACTTGATGGTACCTAACAACAACACAACATAGTATATACACAACTTAATTTAATTCAGATGATATAGCTCTCACATAAAAGAACTTCCCCAAAGTATATTACCATTTGTTATGGAACTGGGCTGCTAACCACAGGATCTCAGTTCAATCCCAGAAGCCGTACTCAGAAATCTTACATAGGGTTGCTATGAGTTGGAACTGACTGAAGGACACAACACACAACAGCAACAACAACATATCTTTTGCATTCTGCCAGAAGAATGTACAATTCTGTCTTGGAGCAAGCATAGGCAGAATGTTCCTTAGAGATGAGGATGATAAGATTTCATCTCATATACTTTAAACAAGTTACCAGGAAGACCCAGTCCCTGGAGAAAAATACCATGTTTGATAAACTAGACCATCAGAGAAAAAGAGGAAGACTTAATGAGATGAATTGGCATCATGGCTGCAACAATGGGCTCAAAGACCCATGGTTGTGAGGATGGGACAGGACCAGATAGTGTTTCGTTCTGTTTTGCATTTGGTCATTATGAGCTAGTACCAACTCAGCAGCACCTAGCAACAAGAACAGTCTTTGTGCTGTTTTTGTTACACATTTTTTTATACACAGAAAGTCTACAGTACACTGTTGCTAATTTACTTACAAAAGAAAATTTTTGCTGAAGGTAATTTTTTAAAAGTTTGCAGTAGTACAGTGGAAGCAAACCTCCAGATATTAAAGCCAGATTCAAAAGAAGATGTGGAATGGGAGATATCATTGCTAATATCAGATGGATCTTGCCTAACTCAGAGAATATCAGAGAGATCTTTACATATATTTTATTGACTATGCAAAGGAATCTGACTGTGGGTACCATAACAATTATGGACAATACTGCATAGAATAACAATTCAACAACACTTAATTGTTCTCCTACAGAAATCGCACAGAAATCAAGAGGCAGTCATTCAAGAAGAAAAAAGAGATGTCTGTTGTTGTTGTTTATTGTGAAGTGCTGTATAGTCAGTTCCAACAGATAGCAACCCTGTATAGGGTATCAGAGGAGTCGCTGGTGAGCTGGAATTGCCAACTTTCCGGTTCAAACCGATGTTGCAGTGCAGCGCGTTAACCCACAGTGCCACACCAGGACTTTATGGGGATATATACATGTTTAAAATAAGAAAAGGTGTATGTCAGGGTTCACCATATTTATGCAACTGGTACGCTAAGCACATAAGCCAAGAAGTTTGACTATCTAAAGAAGAATATGGCATGAGGATTGGAGGAAGACTCGTTAACTGTGGTATGCAAATGACACACCCTTGCTTATTGAAAATGAGGAGTGCTTGGCCAGTTATTGATGAAGATTAAAAGACTATTCTTAAGTAGAAATTACAGCTCAGCAAAAAGAAAACCAAAATCCTCACAATTGGACCCATAAGCAACATAATGATAAACAAAATATTAAATATGTCAAGAATTTCATTTTACCTTGATTTACAGTAAACACTCATGAAAGCAGCAGTTAAGAAATAAAACTATGTAGTGCAGTCCTGGTGTGGCACTGTGGGTTAATGCACCAGACTTCAAAGCCATTTGAACTGCAAGGTCGGCAGTTCAAGCTCACCAGCTGCTCCTTGGAAACCCTATACAGGTCGCTGTGGGTGGGAACCAACTTGATGGCACTTAACAACAACAGCAATGGTGCACTGGGCAAATCTGTTGCAAAAGACTTCTTCAAAGTGTTTAAAAGCAAAGGCCTTAATTTTGAGGACTAAGGTGTACCTATTCCAAACCTTGATAATTCCAGTCCCCTCGTGTGAACAAAAATGTTAGCAAATAAGGAATACTGAAGAGAAATGTATAATTTTGAAGTATGTTTCTGATGAAGAATACTGAATATACCATGGGCTTCCAGAAAAATAAAGTAATTATTTTGAAAGAAGTATAGCCAACGATGGTGAAACTGTTTTGAGTACTATAGGCATGTTATCAAGGAGAGATCAGTCCCTGGAGAAGGCCATCATACTTGGTGACAGTACAGAGTAAGTGAAAAAGAGGAAGTTCTTTCAATGAGATGGAATCACATAGTGGTTCCAGCAATGGGTTCAGCCATTACAGTGATTGTGAAGATGCTCCATGACTGGGCAGTGTTTTGTTCTCTTGTACATAGGGTCACAATGAGTTGGAAGCGACTCAACAACACTTAACAACAGCAACTCTTTTCTGTAAACACAGAATTGTCTTCTACAGAGATTCAAATCATATGAAAAAAAATCTTTATTTTTGTCAACAAAGTTACCATTTCCCTTGTACTTTATTCCTTTGTGCGCTTTTAGATTTTCACTTGGCAGCAACTTAATTCTGCCGAAAGCATTTTAATATTTCTAATAGTACAAGTATCCTGGTTATGAAATTTAGCTTTTGTAAGTCTTAAAGTGTCTTTATTTCAGCTTCATTTTTGCAAAATATTTTCATTGCCTGTAGAAATCTAGGTTGACAGTTTTTCTTTCAGTCCTTGCGTGATAGTAGATATTACTAGATTGCTTTCTGACTCACATTGTTTCCACCAAGAGGTTGATTATTATTCTTAGTCTTGATCCTGCCTGTGGATTTTGTCATTTTTCTATGACACATTTTAAGGTTTTATACTTCTCAATTGTTTTAAGCAATTTGATCATAATATACCTTAGTAGAGATTTCATTAAGGTTCTTTTGAATAAATTACTTTAAAGCATTGGTATATATAAGTTTATATTTTCATTTAAATTTGGAAAAATATTACCATTGATTCTTCAAATCTTATCAGATTCATCCTCTTTTCCTTCAGTAACTCAAATAGCATATAGGCTGCTTGAAGTTTCCCCACAACTCAATGATGCATTGTCAATTTCTTCCAATTTTTTTTCTGTTTGTTTTAGTTTGGTTGTCTTTGTTTTTGTTTTTAGGTTGTTTTAAGCACAAGGGTAAGTCTTATCACAGATGTTTGAATTAATCAAAGTAGTGTGGTAACCTTATATGGCAATTTTACCCCCAAGAGCAGAGTATTAGAATGTCAATATAGAATGTCAATATAGAATGTCAATGAAATTCAATATATAAGAAATTATTTTCCACCATTTGTTTTAATGATCTTTTTGTTTTGTAAAGTACTTTTACATTTCTGGGGGTTCTGTTGCCATGGACGATATTTTGACATGTAGTTCTTGGGCTGGAGGCTCCCATTTTCTTTGTGTGCAGCTAGTAACACTTACAGGAGCATGATGTCTCATAAGATAAGCACTGGAGTGTGAACCGCAAGGTCAGTGGTTCGATCCTATTAGCTACTCCATGGGAGAAATATGAGGCTTTCTGCTCCCACAAAATATTTAAACCCGCTGAACCGTACACATGGTAGACTGTGTATCAAAACTGACTCCACAGCACTGAACAGCAATAAGTGAGTCTTACAGGATGTTTGGAGTCCTGGTGTCGTGCTGCAGGATAAAGCACTGGACTGTACAGTCAGTTTGAACCACAAGGTTGAAGGTTCAAACTCACCAGCTGCTCCTAGGAAACCCTATACAGGGTTGCTGTGAGTCAGAACCAGCTTGATGGCACTTAACAACAATGGGATGTATAATTGGCTTATCAGGAAAATGACTAAAATTTACTTAGTTTAATTGTGTCCGCTAGGAATGCAATTGCAATATAATTAATTTTTCCTCACCTCTGTTGACCTTCAGAAGCATGAACATAAGAAACTTCTTAGATCATTGACTCACTGTTTTCCCTAAATTGAGGTCATTCTTCTGCAGGGAAAATACATATCAACAGTTTTGTAGAAGGAAAATTAATGAAAGAAAAAAAAAAAAAGAAAGAAAAGGTAGGGATTTGTTCTGCTTATTCTTTTCCATAAAAGAGTTAATCTCTACAAAAGCTCACAAAATATTTTAATGTTGGATTGTGATAATGTGAAAAATGCAGCCTTAGCACTTTAACATATTTAACACTGTTATCTGACTCAAGGGAAAATCACTTTGCTTTCTTCATCTTAGATTCCTGCCTGAAAAATAGCCCTAACATCATGGCTATTGTTTGCTTTGTTGGTTTCTTAGTTTGTTTGTTTTGTTTTATCTTGAATGGACTCTTTAAGATAATATTTATAAAAAACGCTTTGAAATGCAGACCACTCATTGAACACACAATATTATCCACTAGAGTTAACTCAGTTCCAACTCATGATGACCTCATCCATGCAGAATGAACTGCACTTCACAGGTTATTCATGTCTTTTGACCTTTCAGAAACAGACTGCTAAGCCTTTCTTCCAAGGTACCTCTGGGTGGGTTTGAACTGCCAACATTTATGTTAGTAAGTGATCTTTTACCCATTTGTGCCGTACAGTTGCTGTTATTGTTATGTGCCGTGGAGTCAGTTCCGACTCATAGCGATCCTGTACAGGGTTTCCAAGACCGTTAAGTATTTACCGGAGCAGAAAGCCTCATGTTCTTCCAGCGGAACAGCTGGTAGTTTCGAACTGCTGACCTTAAGGTTCGCAGCCAGACTGGTAATCACTATGCTGCTAGAGTCCTGGAGTACTGGTGTGTCATAGTAGGTTAATGCACCAGACTGCAAAGCCGTTTGAACTGCAAGGTCGGTGCACTGGTTCAAGCTCACCAGCTGCTCCTTGGAAACTCTATACAGGGTCGCTATGGGTCAGAACTGACTCGACGACACTTAACAACAACAACAATGCTACCTGAGCTCCTTGTTGTTGTTGTTGTTGTTGTTGTTGTTGTTATGTGCCGTGGAGTCGCTTCCGACTCATAGCGACGCTGTACAGGGTTTCCGAGGTTGTTAGGTGCCATCAAGAGTATTTTCAACTCCTAGTGATCCTGGTGTGGTGCTGTGGGTTAATGTATCAGACTGCAAAGTCGTTTGAACTGCAAGGTCGGTGGTTCAGTCTCAATAGCTGCTCCTTGGAAACCCTATGTAGGGTCGCTGTGGGTGGGAATCGACTCGCCGGCAGTTAACATCAACAACAGTGATCCCATCTGATAGAAGAGAACTGCCTGATAGGGTTTTCTAAACTATAATCTTTACAGGTGCAAATCACCAGATTCAGTGGCTAGGTTAGAACTGCTAACTTTCCCATTAGCAACATAGCACTTGATCCTTGCAGGGAACGTATTATTATGCTTATTATTATTATTATGTAAACATAATACACCATGACAAGAAGACATGTTATATCTGAATTAGCTCATGTTAATATTATCACTCTGATGGTTGAAAACAAAGCTTCAGTCTAACCCATGTAATTTCCTCATAAGATCCTCTAAAAGAAGAGTCAAAACAGAGGAGAATTAATTATCCTTTGTTCTTCAATATAATCTGCATGAAAGTGAGATTAAAACAATTCAAAAAATTAAGCAAATGGAAACATTTGCTAATGATAGAAGGAAGCAGCCTGGAATCTATTTTCTTCAACAATGTTCTTGTTAATTGTCTTTGTGTCAGTTCTGACCCTTAGCAACACTGTATATGGTTTCTGAGGAGCGACTGGTGAGCTTGAACTGCTAACCTTGCAGTTGAAGTCCAGCACATTAACCCACAGCGCCACACAGAACTCCTCTTTAGCAATGGAGGGGGGATTTGCTTTTCAAGTCAGTCTCAGTCAGAAAGTCAGCCTTCCTCCAACTAAAAGACCAAAGTAGAGAAAACCTTCCCAGAGTATGCGACTACAGATGGCATTTGCAGTGACAGCTGAAGAGGTAAAAACCTGACATTATAATATATTTCTGTGTAGCTATCAGGTCTGCGGTTTGAGTCTGCCAGCCACTCCATGGGAGAAAGCTGAGGTTTTCTGCTCCTGAAAGATTTAAAGTCTCAGAAACCCTATATAAGGTCATTCTGAGTCAGAACTGATTTGATGGGACTTTACATCAACAGCATGTAACATTAGAAACAGTTGATCATGATTCTCTAAGTCTGTACCTTTAACCATGGCAAGGAGAAACAAATCTTTGCTATTAAAGATTTGCTAGCAGTGTAATTCAGAATAACAAGAAATTTATTTATTTCCCTTAGCAACAAATAACAATGGGTTTTGTTTTTAGCTATTTGTTGCTAAGAGAAATGAATCTCTATACCCTGGATTTCTCCATATTCAGTGGTTCCTTTTGGAGTTCTCCATTTTTTTCCCCAAAACATTAATAATGCTATGTTTTTTGCCTTCCAGTTCCAACTCTATCCTCTGTGCCCAAATCCTCAAAGCAATAGATCGCTTTCCCATGATTTCCTTATTTTTCATTCTCTTTATCATACTTGAAGTTTACCAATAAATTCCCTAATCTCTAAGTTTTATTTTTAGTCCTCACTATACTTCAATTCTATGTACAATTTGACATTTTTTGCAACAAATATCATCCTTTAAACTCTCTCCTTCCTTATCTTTTTTTCTTGCTGATTTTCCTTTAGTTTGCTCATTTTTTTTTCTTCACTCCCTTTAAGTTTTCATGTTTCAAGATCTCAACCCTTATTCTTCTTTTTACTCTAAAGAATGTCACCAATTCATGAACCCCAGTGTCTCTAAAGCTGAATTTTCAGATCTTATCTCACTATTCAACATGGGATACATGTTTCCAACAATGTGGTAGACATCACCTGAATGATCTTTAAGCTTTTCAAACATTCCTATCATTGCCCTCAGAGTCTGTCCCTTCTACTTTATCATTTATATTTCAAATACGTGTCATCACTCGCTTAACCAGGCTTATAACCCTAGACCCTCTTAAATGAATTAAGACATTTTAAAATATCCTAAAGTGTCCCTATACATAATAAGGAGTCCTGCTGTGGTACTGTGGGATAAGCACTTGACTATTAACCACAAGGTCATCAGTTCAAACTTACCAGCCACTCCACAGAAACCCTATACAGGATCACTATGAGTCAGAACCACCTCCATGGCACTTAACAACAACAACAAAAATATTACCAGGGACTTTTTACTTTTGGTAGTGAGTTAACCTTTCAGCCTTGTGTTTATCTGGCCTAGCAGATCAACTTGGAAGTTACTATTTTGATTGGATCTTTTCATGTAGACACCATAAGAAGACTAAGACAAATATATTATGGAGAGAGCATGTCTGCATCCAAATACTGATCACAGAGAAATGTTTAAGCACAATTTGTTTGGACTAAACCCAAGGGTGTATGAACAAGAATCCTAGTAGCATTATGTTTTAACTTAGCTTTACTATTCCAACTTTTCAAAATATTGAATGAATTAAATTGAACATCTCATGTATTTCAAATCCTCAGCCAACTAAATAAATGTGAGATTGTAATTATAACAGCTATAGATAGGTTGTTCAAATTCACCAGCCACTCCTCAGAAACTCATAGGGGGTCACTATGGGTCGATCCAACTTGATAGCACTTACCTGCAACAACAATGACTGTATAAATTATTTCCTTCCTCACATTTAAAGTTTAAACAGATTGTCAATAAATATGAAGTCTCTAAACCATTCTCGGTATCATTTTTATTAATGGTAACATGGAACAATCAGTTCATATGATTCAAACAAATTTATACTCCAGGTGGCAGTAAAAGTTACATGCAGAACTGTTGGCTGAAAGGTTGGTGCCTCAAAAGATAAGCCTGGCATTGTTTCTCCAAAAGATTACAGACTTAGATATCCTTTGGAACACTTCTACTCTGCAAACAGGGCGTGGCCATGAGTCAAAATCAACTGGATGGCAACTAACAATATACATAAAAATTAGGTGCATACTTAGCATCTAATTATTAGCTGTTGTCGTATTCTTTCACCTTCTGCTATCCTTGTGCACACCATCAATAGCCTGTCAGTTAGTTATAGTGTGGATGCTTATGTGTGGTTGTAATGCTGGCAGCTATGTCACCAATATTTTAAATATCAGCAGGGTCACCCTGGTGAACATATTTCATCAGAACTTTCAGATTAAGACGGACTAGGAAGAAGAAGAGACAGACCATTGGTAAAGTGTTAGCCAATAAAAACTTTATGAATAACAGCAGAACATTATCAGACATAGTATCAGAAGATAAATCCTCAGGTTGGAATGCATACAAAATATGATTGGGAAGAGCTGCCTTCTCACAATAGAAGCTAACGGTGTTGACATGTATTGAGCAAAGCTTTTGGGACCTTCATTTGATGATGGGACACAACTCAAAATGAGCCGAAACAGATGCTAACATCAATTAATAATGGGAATGTACAATGTGCAAAATATGAATATAGGAAAATGATAAGTTGTCAAAAATGAAATGGAACATTTAAAGATTAATATCATAGGTATTAGTGAGTTGAAATGGACTGGTATTGGCCATTTTGAAGCTGACGATCATATGGTTTAGTATGCCAGGAATGATAAATTGAAGAGGAATGACAGATTGAAGAGGAATGGTGTTATAGTCATTGTCAAAAAGATAATTTCAAGCTTTATCTTGAAGTACAATGCTGTCATTGATAGGATAATATCCTTATACCTACAAGGCAGACCAATTAGTGCCAATATTATTCAAATTTACTCACCAACCACTAAAGCCAGTGATGGTGAATTTGCAGAATTCTACCAAATTCATCATCTAATATTTATCAAACATGTGATCATGATGTATTGATAATTACTGGTGATTGGAATGCAAATGTAAGAAATAACAAGGAAGGATCAGTAGTTGAAAAATACGGCTTTGGTGATAGAAACGATGTTGGAGCTCATAGGATAGAATTTTGCAAGACAATGATATTTATTGTAAATACCTTTTTTCAGCATAAATGGTGACTGTACATATAGAACTCACCAGATGGAATGTACAGTAATCAAACTGACTACATCTGTGGAAGAAACAATAAAGAAGCTCAATTTCATCAGCCAAAATAAAGCAAGGTGCCAACTGTAGGACATACCAATTCCTCACATGCCAGTTCAGACTGAAGTTAAAAAAAGTTAAAAATAATTCTGTGAGAGTCAAAATATGACTTCAAGCATATCCTATCTGAATTTAAATACCATTTCAAAAATAATTTGATGCATTGAAAACTAATGACTAAGATCAAAAGAGTTGTTGATGACATCAAGAATATCATATATGATGAAAGCAAAAGGTCATTACAAAGATAGGAAAGAAAAACAAAGACCAAAATTGATATCAGAAAAGACTCTAAAACTTGCTCTTGAACATAGAAAAGCTAGAGTAACTTGAAGACATGATGAAAACTTCAAAGGACAGTTCCAGAAGAAAAAGTTAAGTGTTATGATGAAATATGCAAAAACTTGGAATTAGAAAACTAAAAGGGAAGAACATGATCAGCATTTCTCAAGCTGAAAGAACTGATGAAAAAATTCAAGTCTCAGGTTTCAGTAATGAAAAATTCTTTGGGCAAAATATTGAGTGATACAGGTAACATCAAAAGAAGATGGAAGGAATCCACAGAGTCACTGTACCAAATGAATTGGTTGATGTTTGACCATGTGAAGAGCTATAAGAACCAATGATATTGAAGGAAGTCCAAGCTGCACTGAAGACATTGATATAAAATAAGGCTCCAGGAATTGATGGAATGCACATTGAAATGTTTCAACAAACTGATGCAACACTGGAGGTGCTCACTCATCTATGCTAAGAAATTTGGATAAACTGATTGGAAGAGATCCATATTTCTGAACATTCCAAAGGAAGGTGGCCTTACAGAACATGGAAATCATCAAACAATGTTATTAATATACATGCGATAAATGTTGCTGAAGATGATTTAAAAACAGTTGAAGCAGTAGGGAGTTACCTACTGGACTTAGTAAAAGACATGGAACTAGAAATATCATTACTTATGTCATATGGATCTTGGCTGAAAGCAGAGAATACCAGAAAGATGTTTACTTGTGCTTTATTGACTATGTAAATACATTCAAATGTGTGGATCGTAACAAGCTATGGATAACATTGTGAAGAATGGGAATTCCAGAAAACTTAATTATGCCAGTGAGTATTCTGTAAATAGAACAAGAGGCAGTTGTTTTAACAGAACAAGGGGATAATGGAGTGTTTTAAAATCAGGAAAGTTGTGCAACAGGGTTGTATCCTTCCACTATACTTATGCAGATCATGTGCTAAGCAAATAATTCAAGCAACTGGATTATATGAAGAAGAACACAGCATCAGGAATAGAGAAAGACTCAAACAATCTGATATGCAAATAACACAGCCTTGCTCCCTGGAACTTACTGATAAAGGTCAAAGACTATAACCTTCAGTAAGGATTGCATGTTACTGTAAAGAAAACAAATCCTCACACTGGTCAAATAAATTACATCATGATAAATGAAGAAAAGACTGAAATTGTCAAAGACTTAATTTTGCTTGTTTCACAATCAATGCTCATGGAAGAAATGTAACACTTTGCATTAGACAGATTTGCTGTAGAAGACCTCTTTGAAGTGATAAACAGCAAATATGTTAATTTGAGAACTAAGGTGTATCTAACCAAAGCCATTTGGCACTGTAGAATAAGCGCAGGACTGCAAGGTTGGTTTGAATCACAAGATTGGTATTTCAAACTGACCAGTCATTCCTCAGGAAACCCTATACTGAGTCACTCTGAGTCAGAACCTACTCGATGGCACGTAACCACAACAACATAAGCATGTGAAAGTTGGGCGATGACTAAGGAATACCTTAGAAGAACTGATGCATTTGAATGATGGTGTTGGAAAAGATCATTGAAAGTACAATGGACTGCCGGAGAACGAACATATCTTTGTTGGACGAAGCACAGTCAGGATGCTCACTAGAAGCCAGGATGGTGAGACTTTGCCTCTGGTACTTTGGACATGTCAGAAGAGACCAGTCCTTGAGGAAGGACTTCATATTTCGGAAAGTCGAGGGTTAGTGACAAAGTGGGATGTGCTTTGGTTGGTTTGATACACTAGCAGCAGCTGTAGGCTCAATCATAACAATTGTCTGGATGGAGCAAGATTAGACAGTGTTTCCTTCTGTTGTGCATAGGGTTACTGTTATTGGGAACATACTCAGAGGCATTTAACAACAATAACAAACTCTGTGTGTAATGCCTTCTGAATATGGGTATTATATTGTTTTTAGTTTTTGCTACCTAGCAGGGAGAGAGAAATGATTTCATTTAAAATAGTAGAGATAAATGCAAGTACGTTCTGAATTGTTCGTAGTGAATAAATGATGGGAGTAGTAGCTATTATAGTTAGAATTAAAATTGTTTTTATCTTTTTAGTATTATTGTTATTATAAGTACAAGGAATTTTTAGTCAAATCCTTAAAGTTTCATTTTAATATTTAATAAAATAAGAATAATTTAATTATAAAAAATCTGTATAGGAATAACAAAGGAAATAGGAGGTTGAGGCATTCAGATGCTAACGTTCATTTCCCACCTTTGTACCTAAATGTAAACACTACTTTCTCTTCCAGATTCTCTGTAGTTAATGCTAAGCGTAGCCAAACGTGTTTTTTGCCTTATATCATTTTTTGAGCAAAGTGCTTTATGCTCATTAATCTCTTATCTCTAAGTACGAGCATACTTGAACTTAGTACTTTTGTTGTAAGCATTTTTGTTTGAAGAACTAAATAAACTCCTAATCCTCCCACAGTAGGAACACATTAAAATTGAGAAAAAAATATTTCTGTGAGCTGCATAAAATATGAAATGTATAAATCACTTTCATCATTCACTCTTCTGGCCTTGGGATGAAACAAGGATTTGAATAAAGATAATGCAATCTTTCCGAGGAGAAGGAACAATAAGAACCATTGTCATTCTTCTCATTGTCTAGATGGATTGATTTAACAGCTATGAGAATCCTTTTACTACCAAACACACACTAGAACTCATTCATCATAATAGCTCATGCTAAAAGCAGGGAGCAGCATATGAAGGGGTGTGTTGATAGACACAGTCTTGTTTGATTACAAAGTTGCCTAATAATCATGCTTTTTCATTTAGTTTGTTCTACATGAATATTATACATGTTTTCATAAAGAAGAATTTGAGGCTTATAAAAGAAAGTTGTAAAATATTTAACAAAGGTGTTATAGGAAATCTTTGCAGAAATCACATATATATTACACACATGTGTATGTCATGAATTCTTTTTTGCTTTCTGTGCATTTTCATTCCATATGTTCATGTGAGAGCCTGCTTATTCATTTATTTGATTTTGCTTTCATTCATTAAATAAACAAGTATTGAGAAACCACTAAAGGAGAAGGAGAAAATAAATGTAAGTAAGACTACTCTCAAGAAACATATATTACTTGTACAGTTATTTTCAAAGCATAGTCCTTTGACCACCTACACCAAAAGCTTATGGAGTTTAGTTAAAAAAGAAGTCATCTGGCATCACTTCATATTAGAATTTCCCATAGATGATGTTGGTGTTATTATTAGGTGCCATTGAGTCAATTTCAACTCATAGTAACCCCACATACAACAGAAGTTAACACCATGTGAATCTCGGTTGTCCCCATGATGGTTGCTCTGACTGATCACATTGTTGCAGCCACTATGTCAGCAGCCCAGCCAACTGAGTTTCTTTTTTGTTTTCATTGAGCCTCCACTTTATCAAGCATGATGTCCTTCTGCAGGTACTGCTCTCTCCTGATGACTTGTTCAAATATATGAAAGTAAGTCTCATCGTTCTCACTTCTAAAGAGAATTCTGTTGTACTTATTTCAAGACTGATCTGTTAATTCTTCCAGCAATCTGTGGTATTTTCAATATTCATCGCCCATACTATAATTCAAAAGGGTCGATTCTATTTTCCTTTTTCACTGTCTAACTTTCACATACGCAGGATGTGACAGAAAATATCCTGGCTTGCAGCAGGCATACCCTAGTCCTCAAAGTGACCTCTTTGTTTTTAACACTTTCAAGAGATCTTCTGCCGCATGTTAGGCCTGTAAAATACACTGTTTCTTGACTGCTGCTTTCATGGGTGTTCTGTCTGAATGACTGTTATTAAGTGCCTTCAAGTCAGTTCCAAGTCATAGCAACCTTGTATAAAGTTTTTGTGGAGTGGCTAGTGGATTTGAACTGCTGATCTTGAGGTTGAAGCCAACTTTGCAGTCCAGTGCTTATTCTACAGTGCCACACCAGGACTTTACCTCTTGTTATATACAGGTTTCACATGAGTACAATGAAGTGATCTGGTAGTCCCATTCGTATCAATGTTAAATATAATTTGTTATGATGCACACAATTGAATTCCTTAGCATAGCCAGTAAAACACAGGTGAACTTCTTTGTGGTATTCAGCAATGATAGACCTTATTCCAAACCCCATTCTGAATGCAACTTGAATTTCTTGAGGTGCCCTATCTATGTACATTTTTGAACTAAGTGAAATTTTTCTCGTGTATAATATTAATAATATTATTCAATGTGTTCCACATTCTGTTTTATCACCTCTTTTGGAATGAGCATGTACATAGGTCTCTTTCAGTCAGTTAGTCAAAAAACTGGCTTCCACATTTCTGCATCAAGTTGTTGATTTATTTCAATTGGTAGTCTTTCAATTACTGAAGCCTCAGTTTTCCTCAATGTCTTCAATGCAGCTTGGACTACTTCCTTCAGTTCCATTGGTTCTTGATTATTTGCTGCCTCCTGAAATGGATGAAAGTCCATTCTTTTTGGAACAGTGGACAACTCTGCATATTTCTTACATTTGTTTTTTGATGCCTTCTGCATGGTTTAATATTTTGCCCATAGAATCCTTCAGTGTTTCAACTCAAGACTTGAGTTTTTTCATCCAATTCTTTCAGCCTGAGAAATACTGTATGTGTTCTTATCTTTTGGTTTTCTTAGTTCAAGTCCTTGCACATTTAATTTCAATACTTTAACCTTTTGACTGAGTCCTGGTGTGGCACTGTGGGTTAATGCGTTTGACTGCAACATCAGCTTGAACCGCAACATGGGCATTTGAAGCTCACCAACCGCTTCTTGGAAGCCCTATACAGGGTGCCTTTGGGTCAGAACTGAGTCAACGGTGCTTAGCAACAACAACAACCTCTTAAGTTTTCCTTTAAGACAGTCTGTTCATCTTTTTTTGCATCCTTGTTTATTTCTTTTATTATAGCTATTCTACATAGAAGAGCAAGTTGCAGAATATCTTTTGACATTCATTTTGGTCTTTTCTGTTTTGCATGTCTTTTAAATGACTTTTTGATTCTCCATGTGTGATGTGCTTGATGTCATTGTACAGCTTGTCTGGTTTGGGTTGATTAGTGTTCGATGTCTCAAAACTATACAAACGGTCTTTAAATTCAGGTGGCATATGTTCAAGGCTGTACCAGGTACAGCACTGTGGGTTAATGCATTGGACTGCAAAGTTGTTTGGATCCTCAAGGTCAGCAGTTCAAGCTCACCAGCTGCTCCTCAGAAACACTATACAGGGTCGCTATGGGTCAGAACTGAGTCAATGACACTTAACAATAACAACAGCAACCTTGGCTTTCATGGACTTCTTTTCATTTTCTTTCACTTCAACTTAACTTGCATATGAGCAACTGATGCTACTAATCTTGTTCAGACCGAAGGTACAAAGTTTTTCCATCACCTTTTCCACTTACTTAGTTAATTTGATTTTTGTATATTGCATCAAGTGAAGTTCACAACATGTATAATCAGAGTGGTCTTGCAAATTTTTATCAGGAGACTTCTGCTGTTCTTTCTATCACCAAGGCCATGTTTTCCAACTGCTGAAACATCTTTGTTTCCAACTTTCATATTGCAATTACCAGTAATTACCAATCTGTCTTGACTGCATGTTTGTCATTTTCAGAATGCAGAAGTTAGTAAAAATCTTCAATTTCTTCATCTTTGGCATTAGTAGTTAGTGTATGCATTCAATAATAGTCATATTAATAGTTGTAACTAACTCCCTTGTAGGTATGTAGATATTATCCTGTCACTGATAGCATTGTTCTTAATGATAGATCTGAAAATGTTGTTTTTAATGATGAATGCAGTGCTATTCCTCTTCAATTTGTCATTCCTGACATGGTAGATCATATTTGTTCAATTCAGTATAACCAATACCAGTCCATCTCAGCTTACTAATGTCCAAGATAATGACCTTTGTGTATTTTATTTCATTTCTATCCACTTAGAATTTTCCTAGATTTGTACATTTCATGTTCCTTTTAATACTGAATGTTTTCACCTATTTCTTATCATATTTGTTACTCCACATCAACAAATGAAGGTCCTGAAAGCTTTACTCCATTGATGTTATTAAGATTTGTTCTGTTTTAAGAAGCTAGTTCTTATCCAGTCCTATTTTGAGAAGGGAGTTCCTCTCCAGTCCTATTTTGAATGCCTCTAACCTAAGGAGCTCATCTTCTAACACGTATCAGACAACACTCCATTGCTGTTGTTAAGTTTTCAGTGGCCATTTACTTTTCAAAAGTAGACTGCCAACCCCTTCTACCTCATCTGTCTTAGTCTGGAAGCTTTGTTGAGCCTGTCCATCATCTGTGACCCTACTTGTATTTGAAATATGGATGATACAGCTTTTAGCAAACCAGTGACACACAAACTAACAGACAAGTGGCATTCCCATTAATGGAGCCCTGAAATTTGTGTTTTAAACATTTCAGTTGATTCTTTTGATCCTTAGAATTTTCACACTGATCTACTGTCTTGCTACACAAATGGGTCTTATGAACCAAATAGACAGCATTTTCCATCCCGATAATTTCTGGATGAAAATCTGCATTTCAATTTGCTGCTAAGGTGATTCCTATGTACCTCAAGGTTGAGAGGTTTTGGTGTAGTGTATGGTGGTGATGGAGTCCTGGTGTGGCACTGTGAGTTAATGCACTGGACTGCAAAGCCATTTGAACCACAAGGTCGGCAGTTCAAGTTCACCAGCTGCTCCTTGGAAACCCTATACCAGGTCACTATCAGTCAGAACTGACTCGTTGGCACATAACAGCAAAATAACAACATGGTGGTGGTGGTTGTATGCCACTGGTTCTGTTTTGACTTATAGCAACCCTGCATATGGTTTCTGAGGCTGTAAATCTTTACAGGAGCAGAAAGCCTCATCTTTCCCCAGCAGAGTGACTGGTATATTCAAACTACTGAACTTACAGTTAGCAGCCCAGCTTGTAATCCACTTTGCTACCAAGGTTCCTTGTTGTAATGTATAGGCACACCTAATATTATTGTGTTTTCTGGTAATATGTTTTGCTGAGGTTATATTTTTTTAGAAATTAAAGGTTTGTGGCAACACTGCATCAAGCAATTCTATTGGTGCTATTTTTCCATCAGTATGGGAAACAAACAAACTGTGTGACTTGGTTTATTGTAATACTCACTTTATTGTGCTGGTCTGGAACTAAATCTGTAATATTGCCTAAGTGTGTCTACAGCCAGTCATATGATAAAGCTATGTGGTCTGATTGTGGAGTGTTTTGGGAGGCAATATCTGAAAAGGTTCTGCATAACTTGGATTTACTATGTCTTAAATGAATCGTTAAAGTAACTTAATTTACCTAAGTTTCTTGATTGTTTTAGTTCTATGGGATCTAAAAAAAATTTAAGGAAGCTGATGCTCAGCTTGAACTGGGTCAGTTACTGTCTTAATACCTTTCCCAAGCCTGGAGGGGCAGGTAGGGTGGGGCAGAGGATTTGGAACAATGGCTACAGACAGATTCATATTACAAAAACAAGACAAACAACAGTGTCAGCATTAGCTCAGTCTGTCTTCGCTCATCCATTTACCCAGCAAATATTTATTAGGTTTCTTCTATGAGCCAAGGATTTAATAATTTAAGATATTAATAAAAGCAAACATTTATTGACTGTTTTTACTATGTATCAGTAGCTCTCCTTAATTTTCACACTTCTTAGTACATTTAATCATCCTGATTCTATCAAGAAGAAATACTATGTTTCTATCTTACAAATGAAGAAGCTGAGGCCCAGAGAGAGATCGGAAGTAACTAAAAGTCACCCACGTGGAATGAATTCTAAATGGAAGTTGAACGCACATCCTTCCCTTTATGTCATACCACTGCCTGCTGCACACCACCTGTTATACTGTGGTGGTTTGTGAATTGCTTTGATGCTGGAAACTGTGCCTCTCGTATTTCAAATACCAGCAGGGACATCATGTTACATGTTTCAGTGGAGCTTCCAGACTTAAAGAAACTGGAAAGAAACATCTGGTGATCTGCTTTCAAATACAGTTATTGTTGTTGTTAAGTGCTGTCGAGTTGTTCTCAAGTCGTAGTGACCCTGTATAGCGTTTCTGAGGAGGAACGGGTGAGTTTGAACCACGAACTGTGCAGTTCAAACCGACTTTGTGGTCGGGTGCTTATCCTACAGTGCCACACCAGGACTCCATACTTCCAAATATTAGCTAATGAAAACCCTATATGGATCCTGATAGACTCTTTCCCAAGACAGAACTAGAAGATGAACCTTCCAAGTTAGAAGACCACAACAATGGACTCAAAGATACCGTGATCTGGAAGATGACATAGGTCAGACAGTGTTTTGTTTGGTTGTATTAAAATCATGATTAGTCATAATTGACTCAGCAGCAACTAACAAATGCCAGTGCACAGAGCTCTGGCAATTATACCATCAAAGTTCTTAATTAGACTTACAAGTGTAAAACTAATATTATGAAACTGCAACACTGGAGATGTACAGGAGGTTCAGTAAAATCACAGGTAGAAGGAGGAATTCATCAATCTACCTTGAGGCAAGTAAGGTTGTCATGTGTTCCCCTGGTGTATATATATGAAAGGGTATTATTATTCTAGGCATATGGAAGAGCATGTGCAATAGTAGAAAAAGAAAACAAAACAAGATAACCTGACATGTTTGTTGTTATTTAAGGCCATTCAACACAAACTAACCCTGTATAGAATTCCCAAGGTTTATAAATCTTTGTGGGGCCAGAAAGCTTCATCTTTCTTCCAAGAATCAGCTGGTGGACTTAAACTGCCGACTTAATGGATTGCAATCCATGCTCCATGTTTAGAGAAATCGATATTGCTTGATTTTGCAGAAGTATAAACTTTGAGATACATGAGAAATGGGAGATAGTGAGCTAGAAGTAAGATGCCAGATGTTGAAGAGTGTTCGATGCCCTGCCAAGTGTCTTAGATTTATCCTATGAATGATATGAATCTATTGGATAATTTTGAACAGGAAAACATTAGATTTTACTTTAGAAGATTGGAAATTAATAGTGTAAAGTCTTAAATAATAATGTCCTAGAGATTATTTACTCTAAAATGAAAGTCTTCTGGAGATGCGTTAAGGTGATAACTGTGTTTCTGAGAGTTTGTAGGCAAGCTGATCTTTTCAGCAGTTTTTTGACCTGGAAAATTATGCAAGCACACTTTTTATCCTTTGAGTCAGTGAATTGAGTTGTTATTCTTGTAAGTCACATGCATTTACATTTTTAAATTTTGTTTTTACCTTCATGAGCTTGCCTCATTTTCAAACCATCATTTTTTATAGAGGCTAAATGTGGTGCTGTAAGATCAGCAGTGAACAGGAAACCCACAAGGTTGGTAGGCCACACTCACCTGCTGCTCTCAGAAACCTTATAAGGGTTGCTGTGAGTTGGAACCAACTCTATGGTGCACCGCATCATCAACAACAAGGTTGTTTGGTAGTTTGGTGTTGTAGAGAACACAGACTAGGTATGAAAACTAAGAGTTATAGATTCTTCAGACACACAAACCTACGTAACTATTGACGTAAAATTATGCACACATTTTTAAATAATTTATTATAATTTGATGACATTTTACACATCAAAACAAAAGTCCATTTAACAAATTCTGTACACTTATCTATTCCAAGAAATTTGGAAGACAGCTACTTGACCAACTGATTAACAGAGGTCCGTATTTGTGCCTATTTGAAAGAGAGGCAACGCAATGGAATGCAGAGATCGTGACACAGTATCATTAATATCAATGCAAGTAAAATTTTGCCAAAGATAACTTAAAATGGTTTCTACACTACAGCAACAGGGAATGGCCAGAAATTGAAGCCAGATTCAAAAGAAGACATGGAATTAAAGATATCATTGCTGACATCGGATGGATCTTGGATGAAAACAGAGAATGCCAGAGAGATATTTACTTGTGCTTCATTGACTATGCTTTTGACTATGTGGATCATGACAAATTATGGATAACACTGCAAAGCGTGGGTTTCCCAGAACACTTAATTGTGCTCATGAGGAATCCGTACATAGACCAAGATGCAGCTGTTAGAACAGAACAAGTGGATAGTAATGGTTTTTAAATCAGGATAAGTGTGTGCCAGGGTTGTATCCTTTCTCTTTACTTATTCAGTCTGTATGCTGATCAAATTATCTGAGAAGCTAATTTAGATGTGTAAATAATTTCATAATACTAATAGTTTATTTGATCATCTCATTTGCTTATGAAAGTTGGACAATGAATAAGGAAAACTATAGAAGAATGGAAGCATTTGAATTATGATGTTGGAGAAGGATATTAAAAGTACCATGAACTGCCAGAAGAACAAACAAACCTGTCTTGGAAGAAGTACTGTCAGAATGCTCATTAAAAGTGAAGATTGTAATCTAAGACATATTATCAGGAGGGACCAGTCCCTGTAGAAGGATGGCATGGTTGGTAAAGTTCAGAGTCTGACACAGTGGTGAAAACAATGGTTTCTAATGTAACAGTTGTGAGGATGAGCAGTTTTCATTCTGTTGTGCATAGTGTCATTGTGAGTCAGAACCAACTCAGTGGTGCCTAACAACAAAAACAGTTTACTGAAACAATGTTGTTGTTAAGTGTCATCGAGTTGTTTCTGATTCATAGCAACCCTGATTGTATAGGGTTTCTGAGGAATGGCTAGGGGGTTGACAGTTCAGACCCACCTATTGGCTACTGGGAATAAAGGCCTGGCATTCTGCTCTGTAAATATTACAGCAAGGAAGACTCTACTGAGCAGTTCTACTCTGGTGTGGCACTGTGGGTTAATGTATCAGACTGCAAAGCCATTTGAACTGCAAGGTCGGTGGTTCAAGCTCACGAGCCGCTCCTCGGAAACCCTATACAGGGTCGCTAGAAGTAGGAACCGACTGACTCTATGGCACTTAACAACAACTCTGTAACAGTTTGGTTTTACATGAACCAGGGGCTAGCTCCACAGCCACTAAGAAGAACATTCATTTAAAAAGTGACTTACAATGGAATGCACACCAAGTGTCACCGTTTCAGTGATAAGCAACTACTGTATATATGACTACCCAAAGGAACAATCAGGAACTCTCAATTCATCAAGGATTAACCAACCAGGTGATAGGTTAACTGGGTTCTTAATTTTTCATCTTCTCTCCTTGTTATATCTCACCAGAATGTGGAGAATCAGAAACTCAAATAGAATGAAGAAGACCATGTTAATTAAGGGAAGGGTTGTACAATAAATTAATGTAATTACTATCAGTAACTGTACATCTGTAAAGAACTGAAATGACAAAAGTGGTGTGACAGATATGTTTACAACAATGACACACACACAGAAAAATTAGCTTCTGAGACTGTTTGCTTACAACCAAAAGCCTCACAGAATTTGATTCATTGGATTGGAGGTTCTTGAAAAGTCAAGTTTATTTGAAAAGTCACTTGATTAGCTTTAAATGAACTTCCTTTCATAAATCCCAAAATTTGAGGAAGACCTCAGGGTCTTGGCTTCATGGAACATCCCAGTTAATTGACCTAGTAATGTGCAATACTCCTACTTCATTGTATGATTCCTGAGGTTATAAAAGCTCAAAAGCTTACAAGTGGCCATCCAAGTTATGACACTTGATGTCTATTCACCTGTAGTAACAAAGACAGAAGGAAAGACAAGAATAGGAGGAAGAAATGGAATGTATAGCTAATAGCCTCTAAGAACAACTGCTCCCTTTGCTGTGAGACCAGAAGAAGTAGATGGTGCCCAGATACCAAAACTGAATACTGAACATTTTGATCAAAGATTCTATAGAAGAATCCTAATCAAAGGGGGAAATTTGCAGATCATAATTTCAAATTCTCATGGATCCAATTTCACAGAGGCTAGAGGAGCCCCCAAAACAATTGCTTTGAGATAATCTTTAAATCCTAAATAAAAATATCCTATTAAATCTTATTACAATCAAAAAGTAAAAAATATCTTCCTTGAGCATTGTAGTCTTTTCAAATCTATAAATATGGGATCAAGGAGTTCTGGTGTGGCGCTGTGGGTTAATGCGCCAGACTGCAAAACTGTTTGAACTGCAAGGTCGGCAGTTCAAGCTCACCAGAAGTTCCTCAGAAATACTATACAGGGTTGGAACTGACTCAACGGCTCTTAACAACAAAATATGGGATCAAATTGACAAGAGCTATTTGAAAGATTAGATAAGAAACTTAGGGGACAGTGAGTTTGTGCTAATGGGGAGGAACAACTGGAAACAGGAAGCTGAGAATGACTTTACAACTCAAAAAATGTAATTGATGTCACTAAATTATAAAATCCAAGCCTCGACTTGACTTGCAGTATTGAAGAAGGAGTCCTGAGGCAGTGCTGTGGGTTAATGCACTAGACTGCAAAATCAATTTGAACTGCAAGGTCAGTGGTTCAAGCTCACCAGTCATGCCTTGGAAACCTTATATAGGGTAGTCATAGGCCGGATCCTATTCAATGGCCCATAACAACAACAACAACAAAGTGATAAATGTAGAAATTGTTGAATAAGAGTATGTTGTGCTGTGTATATTCTCCAAAGCAATAATAAAAATAGATGATTTAAAAAAAGGAAATTTGGGGCCGAAAAAGAAGGGCACAAATGATAGTTTTAATTTATATAGTCCCTTAGTTCATGGGGTGATTTTTGTTTATGTGATATATTTACTTTTCTCCTAATTTCATGTGTAATTTTCTTGTATTTGTGTTTTCATAGAGTAGCCATTTGGTCTGTGTTGGGAGGCAATTTGTATGTGTGTGTTTTGCTTAATTCTGAATAAATGCAAGCATTAGTAGTTTTGAATTGACCAGCTGCTTTCATATAGAAGCTGTTTTGGTGAGACAAAAGAGAACTATGGGCTCTAACAACCAATCATTGTGTTTGTTGTGTGCCTTTGAGTCAGATTCTCACTCTCAGTGACCCTATAGGACAGAGCAGAACTGCTCCCATAAGGTTTCTAAGACAGTAATCTATGACAACAGAGGGCCACCTCCTTCTCCTCAGAGCTATTGATGGGTTTGAATTGCTAACCTCTCAATTAGCAACCAAGCATTTAGCACCATGACACCAGCATCCTTTAATCATTATGTAAGTAACTTAAATATTTTTCTATCTGGAAAACCATCGTTTTCACAAATGTGTTTGTTATAAAGCAATGACAAATCCATCTCTGGTTACAAAAGATAGAAATTCTTACTCGATGAAATAAAGATAATTCCTAAAACCTCAAAATTTGAATTCTTGGAAGCTTTAAAGCTTACAGAGATTCTTACCCTTCATGCCCCTTGGGTGTTTTTAATAAGCCACATAGTATAATTCTTAGTTTGGGTGAAGAAATAAAATAAGAATTTCTCTCTAGAGGACCCTTATGTATATTACATCCAATTAGTCCAATGCTAGGCCTGTGAAGTTGTCCTAAATCAAAGTGAGGAGTAAGTTTGTAGATTCCAACTAGAGAATCTACCTGACACTTGAATTTGAAAAGCCAGTGTTTCTCAGTACTGGTTTATTACAATACGGGACACAGCTGGCAAATACCTTCTAAAGGCTGAAGACCAAACACATCACTCAATTACCCAGCAATATTATGAAAAAGGAAATATCCAAATATAATGAACTTCAATATATGGATGAAAGTATAGTTGCTGAAGACTTTATCATTGTTATTACTTGCCACAATCCTTTTCGTAAATTTATTATGTGTGCAGTTTATGTTTTAGCTTATATTTTGTGTTCTTCTCTCCTGAGATTTTATTTGATCAGAATTGCCATTTCCTTAACATTATTGCAGATTCATATACATGGCAATATTTGGTGAATTGTAATGTTTAATTTTTTTTCTATGACTTTCATTTACAAAATAATCACTTGGCACATATTAAAATAGTCCAAGTAATGTTCACATACCAAAATAGAAGAAATTTCCCACCCATGGGGTTTTTTTGTTTTGTTTTAAATTTTTTATTGTTAATTTGGTGAAGGTTTACAGAACAAATTCATTTTCCATTCAATAACTCATACATATTTTATTTCCTGTTATTGATTGCTATCCCGACAATGTAAAATCACTTATCCCATTTCTTCCCTGTGTTCCTGATCTTCATTCCTCTTCCTTCCTGTTTTCTGAACTTTATACTTGAGCAAATACTGCCCTTTTGATCTCAAATGATTGTTCAAAGGAATGCATACCTCCCTAGTATGGTCACCTGTACCCTGGTCCGCCTCTCCAGAAATCTGAAGAATCAAATTCAACTCATGTCGCCACTTCTCAAGGATGCAATCACAGTGGGCATTCACTCATAAGATTTATTGGAAAGGGATAGTACACTTCAAAGAGAGCTAAGTGGGTCTGTCTCCGAGAGAGTGGAGAAGACCCCGGGGAACTGGGGAGTAAAGTTTAATAAACTCAGGATCCCTCCCCTAAGTGAATCATTCCACCCAAGGGGAGTGGTTTGGGAGGTTTTAGTTGGGTTTCATTAACTCTTTTCTGCATAAGTATGGAATGTTGAGTGCAGGGTTTTTAACTGTTTGCAGGGTTGGATAATATATGTTAATAAAATTACTATTGGCTAGTATAAGATATAAGACCACAGCCTTTGGTATGGATTGC
>NW_006408641.1:1260301-1262067 GCF_000296735.1 Chrysochloris asiatica
TCGGTTTGAACCATAAGGTCGGTATTTCAAGCTCACCAGCCACTCCTTGGAAAACCTATACAGGGTCTCCATTGGTGGGAACTGACTTGATTGACGGCTCTTATCAACAACAACAAGTATACATCCAGAGGTCATGCTAAGGATGAATCCAAAGCCACAAGTTATGTCCAGGTTTTGTGGTCCATGTTCTGGTTCTCAACTGGTTTATTGTGGTTCCACTTTCCCTGTGGTATGGGCCAGGCAGGGAGGGTCTCAGGATATCCCTAATCTGTTCCTAACATTATTATTATCCACCTCATAGACCTATCTAATTTTGGGCTGAAAATTGAACCACAGGGGTGAGGTCAGGTGTAGGCTAAAAGCATAATTAATGTTCATAGTCTTGGTGGTTCCACTAGTTTCAATCTGATCTGTAAGCCTGTTTTTATGATTTTAAGTTTCGTTCCACATTTTTCTACCACTCTATCCAGAACTTTCTAATGTTATTCCTTTCAGACCAGTCAGTAGCAAGAACTGTGTACCATCGATTTCTAATATCAGGGTGGTGCAGAATGAAGTTTCTGTTCTACAATGTTTGTTCATCAAGCAGTTGAGAATCACCTTGGCATATATGAAACAGTCCAGGTCATGTTCACATACCAAAATGTAAGAAATGTCCCACCCATGTCCACAGTAAGTGAGCTGTAAGCCACAGTGTTGGACATTCAAGCTCACCTGTCACTCCTAGGGAGAAAGATGAGGTTTTCTGCTTCAGCAAAAGATCCACAGCCTCAGAAGCCTTATCCAGGGTTACTGTGAATCAATAGCACTTAACAACAATAACAACATATGTGTTGGATTCCCTAGGTGGTATAAATGGGTAAGTGGTAAACTATGAGCAAAAGTTTCATGGACCAAATCTATCTAGAGGTGCCTCCAAAGAAATTACTATTTCCACATCGGCAAAAACATGGATTACAGTTAAATTCTCGTTGCATGTAGGATCACCACGAGACCAAATCATATCAACAGCAATACTTCCTCGGTTAGCATACATCCGAAAGTTTCCAATGAACAATTAAGATAATCCTTGACTAAAAGACATCTGACAGGTTTTATAAAGTATAAATTTGCTAACTAGACATGTGACTCTCATGCCAATTTGAAATAAATCATGTTGCTGTTGTTAGGTGCTATCCTGTTGACGCCAGCTCATAGAGATGCTATGCAAAGAACAATGCACACTGGTTTGTCCAACACCATCCTCACAATTTTCAGCCCATTGTTGTAACCACTATTTCAATTAGTCTACCTGAGTATCTTCTTTTTTGCTGACCCTTTCCTTCACCAAGCATTAAGTTCTCCAAGGACTTGTATCTCCTGATAACATGTCTAAAGTACAGGATATGAAGTCTCCTCAGCTTGGCTTCTAAGGAGCATTCTGGTTACACTTCTTTCAAGGCATATTTGGTTATTCTTCTGACAGTCTGGGTACCTTCAGTATTCATTGCAAACACCATACTTTAAGGCATCATTTCTTATTCAGTCTTCCTTATTCATTGTCTAGATTTCATATGCATATGAGACAATTAAAAATACCATAGTGTGGGTCAGGCATGAAGCACTTTGCTCTTTAACACTTTAGAAACGACTTTGGCAGCAGATTTCCTCATTGCAATACACTGCTTAATTTCTTGGCTGTTGCTTCCATGAGCATTAATTGTGGATTCAAATAATGAAATGTTTGACAACTTCAGTGTGTTCTGTTTATCATTATGTTGTTTATT